>NW_004949138.1:1659175-1663238 GCF_000317375.1 Microtus ochrogaster | reverse complement strand
TCTCCCTCTCTCCCCCTCTCCCTCTCTCTCTCAACTTCTCTGTCTCTCTGTCTCTCTCTCTCTCTCCCTCTCCCTCTCTCAACTTCTCTGTCTCTCTGTCTCTCTCTCTCTGACTAAAACAGTCTGAACATATCCACTCACTGACTGAAAATATGAATCTTCGTGGCCCAGACACTGACTGAAAGGCAAAGGGTGAACACAGCAGTTACTACCTACAGATAATTAGATTAAAGAGAGGGAGTAATTCCTGATTTTTTCTTCCGAAAGAAGAGTTCCTGTCCTGGGAATCTTTCCATTCCTGGTATCAATGAGTAAAGCAGTAGAGGAGGCCCTAAGCTAGTGTTTCTCATGAGCATAATATTGAAGAGTAAGTGGCTACATCACACCAGGAAGAAGCCAAGTTCACCAAACAAAACATCAGGAAATAAGCATATGACACACTTCTTGTTCCTCATTGAGGCTTAGCAAATGCAAGGACGTTGCTAGTCAGGAAAAGAAGGAAAAAATAAAGGCACAGGATCTCATCTTGAATAATGGCATCAACTGTCTCCAACTCACAGAGTCTCATCCTATGTGAGGTTATCAACTGTTCCGACTCCATCCTGGGTTTTTGCAGTCTCTGCTCTTCTTTATAGAGATTTGAGTCTAAATATATGTGAAACCTAAAGATGGCTCTGCAGCGACAATTGAGAGGTCGGCCCTTGTCAGAGACAAGCATATGACTTTCAGATGCAGGAAGTCCCCAGAGTCACTGCCAGGTCAGGGTAGAATGCCATGGTGTGTCTCCTTCTGCACTGGAAGATTGGGAATGTGTATGACTCTATGACCTAATTGATGAGGCAAATTCTGGATCACTGTTGATGTTTGCTCCTAATAAGTGCATACAATAGACAGGTTGCTTCCATTTAGACATACTAATGAATATGGTTTTAATTTTAATCTTTCTTCCCTCCAAAGCAGTCACATTTTGAAACCTGGAAAAATGGTGGGAGCTTAGAAGCATCACAAATGGGCTTTCTCCCTGGGGTAATTCACCTAAAGCAGAAATCTGCAGGCAAAGAATAACTGAATAAACAGAAATTAAAACCACCACTTGGTGCCTACTAGAAAAGTCTTCTTGTCCTCATTTTGGAATCCCACGGGGCCTAGAACATTCTGTATTCTGAGTTGCTCTTTTTGTTTGTTAGCCCTTGCTTTGAGTATTTTTTAAATGATTATTGCTTATAAGAACAATGAATTTGAAAGCATGTCAGGAAGAAATAGGATACAGAGCTTGACAAAGTGTTGAACTGCTGTCTTGCATTTGAGATTACAATAACAGGTTAAAGGGCAGACCGAGGTTTTGAGGAGTCCAAATCCTGGATAAAGAGTATGGGATACTCTCATTTAGACAAACATCAACTTACAAGTACAAAATCAGATACTGGGTCTTATCAGTAGTCAATATGATTTATAGATCTTAGGAAAAGCTTTTTGGGTTTCATACAAAATTGGACTCTGTTGAAGATGTAACCTTATTGAATACAGTATATGACATAATCATTTTTTATATAAAGATCAGTAAGACTCATCTCATCATGGGCACATGTACTTTGTATCAGAGAAAATGATTTATGGCAGATAAGAAGATATGCTAGTGACAGACAAGTAGCTTTCTGGCAGTCCCACAAGGAAATACCTGACAGTGGGAGCCTAAACAAAGAGAGTTCTGGTCTCCATATGGAGGCTAGAGTAGTCCATGTCGGGTCACCAAGAGTTTGGCTGCTTCTGAAAGCCTCTTGATGAGATTCTTTGGTGTGATCTTTGGTTTGGCATTGCTTTAAAGACATTAGCCCAGTAGCTGCTTTTTACTTCACCTGGTGTCCTTTCTCTGCGTATGATGTACCTGTCTCTGGACAGAAATTGTTCTTTATGCTTTTTAAAAGGACTTCAGTCATTTATATTAAGACATTCACATTTATTTTACTTTATCTGACTAATCAACAAAGGACTTATCTCTGAGTGAAATCAAATTCAAAGATACTGAAGGTTGATCTTCAACATTTGGAGAAATGCAATTCAAATCAAAACAACAGGTAGCAAGATATTGATATGTAAACTAATGCCCCCGGTAAAACACTGCAACCTTTACACTCTATCCTAACATGTAGAAATTTGATCAGAATGTCACTATAAAAGCAAAATCACCAAGTTTGTCAATATAAAACCCACTAAGAAAGATGGCACGGTGCCCCCTTTGGTTGCAATAGTGGCATGATGGTTATGGAGTTACTTTTTAACTTAGTAGTCCACAGTAAGAACTTCATACTTAGAAATGTAAACACGATCAAAAGCCTGTGACTCGGGAGGTTATGGAACCTGTGGTTGTGCTCAAGAGTTATGCTCTCAAACTCTGTCCTAAATATTGGTGTTTATGTGCCCAAATTTGTGCTATTCTTCACATTGGTCAGAGAAGCATCTATTTGGCATGGGAAGTGGAGAATAAAGAGACTTACAGTTGATGAAAGTACACAGTATAAAAATTCTTTGTATTCAACTGTGTATTCATCAATATCATCCTTCCACCATCCAAGAATGCAGACGAGAGGCCAAAAAATGTACAAGTTAGCAGAAAGACAGAAGAACCGTGAGCTGCTGACCTCTGCTGCATGCATGAAGAAAGAGCTGCTATAGTTTTATCTATACAATACATGCTAAAGGACAAGCCATTCAAAATTACAGCTGGGCTGAGGCCCCACCCTTATCAGAGGAGCTATTGGCAGCTGGTAGCTGGTGAAGGAGGGAGAGTCACTTTTAGGCAAGCAGATGCTGGTAAGTTGTTCCTGCACTGGTAGATGGCCACATGGGCATCGGCATGTACAAATGGGCAGCACTAATTGGACTCTGGGGTTTTTATAACAAAGAAAATAAAAAGAGGAAATGAAACTGGGAAGGAAATGGTTGAGGGCACTGGTGGGAACTGGAGAAAGGTAGATGATATGACAAATATACATTGTATATGTACATAGAACTCTAAAGAATATTATTTTTAAGAGAAAAGTAAATTCAAATAAATTCTTTCCATTGTGTGCCTGGCAAACACCAGCAGAGCCTTAATGGTGCTTGGGCATCCCAATGTCTGGACCACGTCTCTAGTTTACTAATCGCTCTTGTCTCTGCAAGGCCCTCCTCATCTCTTCCTGCCCTGAACTCCTCCTGAAAAAACTGGTTGATGGCTCCATCACCTGGGCTCCTAAGCCTCTGACTTCAGGTTAGGCTCAGCCTTTGAGAAGTCCTGGGAATAGATTATAAAGTAGTATGGTGCATAAGACACACGGACATAAGCCCTCCATCTTTCCTCTGACCTTATCCCTAGCTGTGTGTCTCAAATGAAGATTCTTTCCCCTCCTATGGGATCTTTCTTTTCCTTTTGAAAATTGAAGGGTGACAGTCCTTAATACTCCACATCCTGGATCAGGACTGTTGTCTGTGTTTCTTCTGCCCACACATCTGGAAAACAAAAGTTTCTCCCTGAACCATTCTATTTTAACTGTTCCATCTGTTTGTATGGGACCCTGACTCATACATTCCCCCAATTCTCAGATTTAATCACTCCTTCCCTTATCCTTCCAGTGCATTAAACTTAATATCAAACCCCACAGACTTATTGCATTATGCCTATGTAATGGTATTTGCCAGTCTGACTCTCTTACCAGGCCAACAGGAGCAGGCCATCTAGTTGGACTCTAGGATCTTCAGCCCTTCCAAATTTGGATCTGATTAAATTTACCTCGCTTCTCTCTTCTTTCCTCTGTTTCTGGCAATTGGACTCTAAAAGCACCCAATCAAGCAATGTTTAAGCTAATTTAGAAATAATGAGTCTTTCTTATACTGTACAATGTTTATCAAAATCAACTGAATGATATTATTTTAGTAAGAAAACAGCACAGTCTAGGAAGTATTCATTTCAGTCCATACAGTTAGACCAGCAGGAGTCATTTGTTAGATTTAAAGAAAAATTTAACCTGAGCTCACTCGCATTCTCTCTCTCTCTCTCTCTCTCTCTCTCTCTCTCTCTCTCTCT
>NW_004949138.1:1655162-1659075 GCF_000317375.1 Microtus ochrogaster | reverse complement strand
CTGTTACCCTCAAACATCTCATCTGGTGCTCAAAAACACTCACTCTCTCTCTCTCTCTCTCTCTCTCTCTCTCTCTCTCTCTCTCTCTCTCTTCCTTACTCCCTCCCGTACTCCCTCCCGCCCTCCTTCCCTCCCTCTCTCCCCATCCCCCCCTGAGTGTGTGTATGTGTGTGTTGGATTGAATCTAAGGCACTGTGAATGCAATAAACACTCTACCATTGAGCTACAGCCCTGCCTTGGCTGTATTTTATGTTCTGCTTCTATAGTTCTACACAATGCCAAGTTTTCTCAGTCAACTGCTGTGCAATTGTTCTTTGTCCTATGACTTCCTTCTGAGGCCTCTCCTATCACAGAATCTTCTGCTCCTTCTAGCACAGATTGATGGTATTCTTCTGTGAGGCTCTACTTACTTCCATAGACTCAGTATATACAAGCCCTTTTCCCCCTGAAGTCCTTCTTCATCATGGATAGATGAAAACGTTTCCCCAGTGTTCCTTTTGTCTTCCCTTTTTAATCTCTATCCACCTATGTGTGTGTGTGTTTGCTTATCAGACATCTTGTCAATAGCTCTGTCGTCCATCAGCTGTTTGCAGTATTTGCTAAAACCCACTAGTGTCTTAAGATGATGTACTGAAGAAAGCTACAGAGAAAAAGAACATCAACTTTGAGTCTATGGACAGAAGAATAAAATTGAAACAAACTTCCCAGATGCCTAGCATTTTAAAAGATTATCTCTTTTTTTAATCTTTTTTTTCCATTCAAAAATTTACACTTCCTTCCTCGTCCCATTCCCCTCCCGCTCCCCCACTCCTCCTCCCCCCCCTCCCTCCTTAAGAGAGGGCCGGGAACCCTGCCCTGTGGAAAGTCCAAGGCCCTACGCCCTCCATCCAGGACTAGGAATCTTTGCATCCAAATAGACTAGGGTCCCAAAAAGTCCGTATGTGCAGTAGAAACAAGTCCCAGTGCCTTTATCAATGGCTTCTTAGTCAGCACCCATTGTCAACCACATTCAGAGAGTTCAGTTTGATCACATGCTCATTCAGTCCTGGTCCAGCTGGATTTGGTGAGCTCACATTAGAACAGGCACACTGTCTCAGTGGGTGGACCAACCCCTGCAGTCCAGACTTCTTTGCTCATCTTCTCCCTCCTTCTGCTCTTCAACTGGTCCTTGGGAGCTCAGTCCGTTGCTCTGATGAGGGTCTCTGTCTCTATCTCCATCCGTAGTCGGACGAAGATTCTATGGTGATATTCGAGATAAACATCGGTGTGATAGTGGGGCAGGGCCAGTTCAGGCACCCTCTGCACTGTTGCCCAAGGACCTAGCTGGGGACATCTCGTGGACACCGGGGATAAAAATAGAATTTGTCCAATTATGCCTATTTAAAATTGCATGCAATACATTCACTCATCTGTATCTAATACAATTTTCTTCTACATTTGTGTGAAATTACTTTTACATTTATTGATAAATTTAAAGATTAAAATATCATATTATTAACAGGAAAAAAAGAAAAGGTTATCCTACTGTTGTGTCACACATGGAGTTGTAGAGATAGGTGGAGATTCTGTGGAGAAGAAACAAGCCACGGGTCAGGAGCTTGTGAGAGTGGGGCTGGATTAAGAAGCAGTTGCAGAGGGATGGAAGAAAGGCAGGTGAGAGTGTTGGCTCTAAGAACAGTTGTTGTCAGTCTTTTCAACGGTAGATCCTACAGGGAGAAACTGACTCTCCTTTCACTAGATAAGGACGTTGCTAACGAGGAACATGACTGCACACAAGCCTGTTCACTTCACCAGCAGTCAGAAGCAGCCATCGTACTCAGAGCATGTGTGCTCCTGTGCACCATTGGAAGAAACTCCTGCCATGCTGCTCAGTGTTCTTTCTTATTTGTAACCTTACAATGCACCTGCTTCTGAGAGGACTTCCCCGTGGTCCCTACCCGTTGCTAGGTCCTCCTGTGCCAGCTATCCTGAAGTGGCCAAATATTTGTCAGTTGGTACCCACATCACCTCCTCTTTATTTCCACGTTAAAGAATCCAACAACTCAGTGATTATTCAGTATCTATCAGAATTACCTACAGGGGTTATTCAAATATATAGATCTGAACCCCACCTCAAGGACCTCTGATTGAGCAGAGCTTAAGTATGTCTCTGCTAACAATGACAGTGTTTCTTTGTCCAGGTATGCAGGCCAAGTGATACCAGAGGGGTCAGGGATGTACCTATTCTCTCCTAGAGGCAAAGACTTTCAATAAAGAAGAATTTGCTCTATTTGTCAATTTTCAAAAGGTTACCTGTTTTCTTCTTGTGTGCACTGATGCACTGTAGTCACTTGAAAGAATTTAAGAATTGTATTTGATATAGTCACTTACAGGTCAAAAATATCCAATAATGTGAGTGATTTATTCAGTAAATATTCAGTAGACACTTGCTATCTGTGGTAAATATTGTACAATTTAAAAACATAAGACAAGACCTCCACATAATTCTGTGCTATCAAAAACATTCAGCTCCAAAAGTTCTAAAGTCCAGCTATGTGCCAGAGATACCATATATAGTCATTTGAGACCACACTATATGAACCAGGGCTGTTGTGTGTTTTCACCTTAAGCTGGAGATATGTTGCCAAGATTTCCATTCCCTGCAAAATTCTGGATAGTGCTGGGCACTCATCTGGAAACAACATACTTTACACACAATATGGGCTGTGGCAGATTTTATACATTTACAGATCTTGTGGTTCAGCCTTCAGACATAGGCAAGCAGATAGCTCCAGCTACTCAAGTCCCCACTGGATCTTCCAGGTGCTCTCATATGTAATAAAAGGTAGCAGTACACACTGCTCACTGTATTTGGATTGAATGAAGTCATAGACCTTGGTTCTAATTTGTTCTTGTGAAGTCAGTTTTATTATTGGATTTCTGGTCTCCTTTGCTTTTTTTGCATTTCAAATGATCTTTTCTTACTAGCTTTACGCCACGTACAGTGGCGTCCATTCAACCTCAAGTAGGCAGAGAGTTCCCCTGAAGTCACAATGAACTTTTGTTATTATTAAAGGCAAGTCTCTATTCTATGTTGCTTACTCTGAATCACTCTTAGTAGTTATTCTGCTTTATAAAAGCTGAGACAGACAGACTCCCACAGCAATATCCATACTGTTGCTGAGATTCGTTCAGTGCACCAATGCTCTTGTGCACACTGCTCAGTCTAGCCCTCATAGAACCATAGAACTTCACTTGGCTTCATGTGGAACTTGACACCTTCAGTTTGCAGGCACAGAGAAAATGCCAAGGTCAACTCCAACACTATGTAACTACTTTGTGCTTTTGTTGACCTCTGTACTCATTTTTTTTTACTTTCTCCATGTTACTTATCACTCTACAGATTTATGTATTACTTTGTTGGTGTGCTTTGTTTGATTTCCTCCACTGGGTGGTAAGTCCTATGAAGAAATATGTGTTGTCTATCATACATATTGAAGTATCACCAGCGCTTAGCCCTGGAACATGCTTTGATGTTCAGATAACATAATGAATGACTGGGTTGCAGCCATCAAGCTTGAATAGCCAAAGTTACTCCATCATGGATAGATATGTGGGTTAATAAATGAAGAAAATTCCTGGAATAATGAGCTAGTTAATATTAAGAACTCAACATGCAATAGCAGCCTTTGAAAAATGTATACTCTGGGCATATAATTTGTTGGTAAAGTATGTATTGGTATGTACAAAGCCCTAGATTAAATTCCCAATGGCTCCAAATTCTTCAGTAAACTGGTTAAGAAAATGTGGACACTGTTAGTCACAATAGGCCAGAGAAAGGCTGGGCGATGGTGGCGCACGCCTTTAATCCCAGCACTTGGGAGGCAGAGGCAGGCGGATCTCTGTGAGTTCGAGACCAGCCTGGTCTACAGAG
>NW_004949138.1:1645114-1655062 GCF_000317375.1 Microtus ochrogaster | reverse complement strand
GCAGGCGGATCTCTGTGAGTTCGAGACCAGCCTGGTCTACAGAGCTAGATCCAGGACAGGCTCCAAAGCCACCGAGAAACCCTGTCTCGAAAAACTAAAAAAAAAAAAAGGCAAGGAGTAAAGCAAACTACTTTTTCTTGTTTAACTCTTGGTTCCCAAAAACTGGCGGAAGGATCTCCATGTATGATTCACACCCACATAATGCAATATTAGCAACAATCAGATAAATTTTGACAAGCTCTCTATGTTGGTAGCCTGTGATGACTGGGAAAATATAAGGAGGTTTACATATTCTTCATCACAGGGAGGGTGGTCCCGGGCCCTGGAACTGATTAAAGCACACAGTTCATTGTGTGATACAGAATTTGAAAAATAACACAATCAAAACAAGTGTGAGGCTATGTTCTTCCCAAAGGGGCATACAATAAATTCAATACTGAAGAAAAAATGCATGGAGAAGAGCTATGACCCTTCTGGGCGTGCCCAAAGTGCAGGAGATGAAGAATTTCATTACAGATTCACAACGGAACACACTAATTCATCTCTTTTCCACATTTCTTATGATGGAGTTATCTGAGAGACATTTTGAGACCTGGAGGCAGAGGGATGCTACACTCTTCAGACACTCTTGAGATCTAAGTGTGTTGGTTATTCAAGCTGAGAGAGTAATAGTGAAGTTGTGCCAGCAGGAGAGCTAAACGAGAAGTCTCAGTGGGAGAGGGATGCTGGAGAAAGCCTTGGGAGCCCAGAAGGTAACAGGGGACATGGGGACTACAGTTGAGTGCAATGACCAAAGTTAGGCTCACTTAAAAATACAAATGACAAGAGATTTAGGTTAAAAGATATTGAAGATGAAGCATTCCAACCATCTGAAGACTGATTAAGATGGAAACAGAGACAAATTTAAAGAGAAACATGCACTTTTATCAAGTGTCCTGGTAAATAATTTCTTGATGTTCCAATAAATCATAATAGACGACATATGTATGACAAATACCTGCAAATAGCCTTGACATTCAGTCCTTACTTCCTGGAGGGTGTAAACCTTCAAGTTCTGTCTCAGCATTACTGCATGTGACGTCATCTTGACACAACCTAGAATCACCTAGAAAAAGAGTCTTGATGAAAGATTGTCCAGGTCAGGTTGGCCTGTGGCCATGTCTGTAGGAGATTGTACTAATTGCTTTAATTGACTTGAGAAGACCCAACATGAAAGTTAGTAGCTTTAATACATGGTTTGGGGCCCTCCAGTAGAAAAATGTAGAAAGCTGGCTAGATACCAGGTATGCGCACATCATCCTCTCTCTGCTCTTAGCAATGGATATAATGTGACTCGCCCCTGCCACTGCCTCAGGTTCCTGTCACCCCAGTGATCTAGAATTATGAGAAAAAAGTAAGGCTTTTCTCCCCTAAATCACTTTCTGTCAGAGAGTTTTTGCCACAACACTAGAAGAAAAAAGTGAGGACAGTGTGTAGTAAGAGTTTGATGAATATTTGATGAGTAACTAAAAGAAGGAAGATGGGAATGTTTGCCCTGCTCACTTTCAGAAAACATACAAAGATTGCTTAACAGCAAGGGGTCTCAGATAAAACCATAAATGCATTATATAAAAGTCTCAAGACACAGCACAAATCTGACAAATTCTCCCTGACATACTGAAACACTAAATCAAAAACAAGGTACCCTTCTGATGTCTTTTAGCTCTCCATCTTAACTACATAGTGGAGAGAAAAGAAAATTGGAATTTGCATGACTGAGTCAACTTTCCTGCATTTTCTGGGAATGAAGACTCATGTGAACATGCACACACAGGTTTATCTGTTTGGAAGCAGAAATAACGAAAATATGAGGTAAAGTAGAGAAGGGCGTGGTCATCTGATGAGCTGAAGTATTGAGAAGAAGATAGGAATTTGGGGTCTAAAATGAATCCAGGGTATTTTTATAGCTCATGCTTTTGTCTTTGTAGATGCAATGAAGCATCCATCCCAACAATCAGATCTTTTAAAAGCAATTTTTCTTTGCCATTAACATTTGCCTAATGCAGTGTCAGTTGACATTAAGAAAAGTTGATCAGGTAGACTTGGGTAGACTGAATTCTTTGGGGGAGGAAAAGTAAAACCAGATTATTCCGGTACTGAGGTAATTTAAAAATCCATAATAAATAAAGTAATGTGATTTTCAGAGAATCACTTAAGCAGAAAAAAATGGCATAAAGTTACGACATCTACAGAAAAATAGGAGTTCCTTAAAAGTTGTAGCTCTTCATTTATTGGATAAGCATTTCACGTTGACTTAGTGATTAAGAAATGAAATATTTATTTTTCTGGTTTTGTGAAAGAAAGTGTATTGTTTTATATTTGTATAAATTTATGGCTGAAATTTTAGTGTTGAGAATCTGCAGGGTCATTGCACATTAAATGGATATTGATCTAACATTAGAAATAAAAAACAATACCCATTAAATTAATCAATAAAGACTTAATTTCTGATGAACTCAGCAGCCTAAGGTGGGGTACTTTCTGTGGCTTTTTCCCCTTTCCAAGCAAACTATTTCATGTTATAGTAAATAATCCAACATTTAAAAGATTATGCTGGGGGAAAACAACACTGGTGAAAGCTGCCGTTTGTAATTGCAAAGTTAATTATCTTTCCTAAACCATCAGTTGTCACTTAGAGAGACCAGATTCTTGCAGACTCTCCAGGGACTGCCTTTATTTCATTCCTAATGGCTTGGGACCCACCATTTTGCTGTCTCTGAACATTTGGTCACTGAATGCACCATTTATGGAGTATTGTTTAATTAAGGACAAATTAAGAGAACTGTGCACAGAATTTAATTTCATAGGCTCTGTAAATTCTTTTAAAGAGGATACTAACTATAGGCATGATAAGTTTTCATTATCCATTTCTTCTATAAGGTATTGACAATTTATTGTCTGCAACAGTTCCGAGTTTTGTTTACTCTTCAGGGGATTTGTGTTGGCACTGTACTTTCGTGCTTTGCGGAAATCCTATTGGCGGCATCTGACTCCATTAACCCCTTCCACTCAGAAGAATACAGAAGTGGAAGCTGGTGTTTTAAGACTGCATTTGGCTTTTGTAAAGACTAGGAATTTCTTCAAAGCATCAAATGAAAAGTGACATTAAAATGTATGTTTAATGCTTTAGTAGATAGGATAAAAAAATTCTATATTATAGCTGTTATTGACCCTTCCATTTGGCAAGTAGTTAGTGAGTGCTTGCTGTACACCAGGAAACATCCTAACAGAGAATATACCATGTACTAAATACAGGAGTCCTGAAATATTTTGATTTTAAAATAAATATTTCTGAGATCCCTATTGTCACCCCAGAAGCTAAGTTCAGACAGTAAGCTACAAGTTTTAGTATCGCTATCTTGGGAGACTACATACAGAGTAAACCTTGGAGATGATTTTGTTCAAGCTCATATATGTTACTAGAAAGGAAACTGAGTCACAGAGAGGTTATTTTTATTTCATTTAAGTTTATCCAAGGAGTTAGTGTCATTCATCCAATACTTAAAATCACAATGTAAATTTGCTGTGCTATACAGTCTAAATGACACAGTCGAAGCTAGGTTTTTGTATTTGAATGCAGCAGATGCTGCTATGTGACACAATTTTTGAGGAGACATGAGCAAATGTCTACTTTTCCCAAATAGGAAATGATGACCAATTTAAATAAGGATATCACCAAAGTCCAATTTGATAGACAGGTCCATTTTGGGGAGTTACTTACAGGAATATGGGTGATGTGTTATCAATGGAGCAGAAATGACTCCAGGGCAGCATGAGCATCAGCAAAGCTCACCCCAGTCTGGGTGCCAGCACAGGGAAGTTGAGACCTGAAATACCCTGCACAGACTGAAGACTGCTGAAGACGTTGATGAAGAGTGTCTCTTTCAGATGGTTCAGTTTGTCTGATAATGACTCTGAGCTAACCACACGGCATATATATTCTTCAGGAAGAAAGGGCCTAGAGAATCTGGTCTGTTTCAGGGACTTCCTGAAACTATTTGGTTGTTTACTTTCTGCACTTAATGAGCTTCCCTATGATATAGAAGAATTTTACCTGGGAGGAAACTTCTGCCCAACAGATGTTGTGTTTAAGTTTTCCTAAGTCAGAGGGAAATTTGTCATCAGAATTCAGAAGCTTTGGAACAAACTAACTTCTGTTAGTTTTGGGCCTTCAGCAGTTAGAATATGTTTCTGTCTTAGAAAGATACACCTCCAGTGCTTGCTTTGTTCTCTATCTGCTGTGTTTGCTTTACAGTTTTCTCAAATATTTTCATAAAATGGCTGCCAATAATGCCTCTGTTCATAAATTTTCTTCCAGGAGGCCAAGCACTTAAATTTTTTTTAGACCAATTTAAAATTCTCATAAAGGCTTTCATTGGAGAAATTTGAGATAAGAGATCCTTTTGCCAATCCATTATAGCCAAATAAAGAATGTCTCTAGAACAGTCTGTGATTAATTCTATGTCCAGGGTTCAATATGGGATTCTGCAGGAATAGATAGTATGTGTGTAGGAGATGTCATTTACAAATCTGCCTTCTGCTGTAAAGAGCATCTCAATGTTTCAGCTAAAACTAAGAACAAATTTCTTTCAGCAATAATGTGACCAAATGAATTATTGTGCTTTTTATATAATGGACTATTTTAAAGTAATAGAAATTACATAATTGCATATGCATGTAATATGTATAAATCACACACACATACGTACATAATTTCGAATTAAAAAAATCACAAATGTCAGGCATGGTAGCACACACCTTTAATCCCAACACTCAAGGGGAGAATTTCATGCCTACAGGGGCTACATAGGGAGGCCATGTGATATCTATATCACTAACAACTAATTGCATGGTTTTTATATAAAATTTAAAAATCTAAAATTGGTAGTTGGGATTTTGCACTTAAGTAGTAAAACTACAAATAAAAGCAAGGAAAGGGTTCCTACGAGGTCAGCAGTATCTTTGGGAGCCTTTCATGGGATGGTAATATTTTCTTAAGCTAGACAGAGATATTAGAAGAATTATTCATTTTGTGAGAATTTAGTTTGTGCTCTTTTCATATAGGGGTTGTGGTTTATAAAATAAAATGTACTAATATTTATAACTAAAGAAGAGCTCCCTCCCAGAGTTACCTCTCCTCTACCATGTGGGTCCCATAACTTGGCACAATAATCATTCCCCTCTTGCAATGCACTGAATTTGGCAATGGGTGTTTAGGTTTCATTTATCTTTCCTGGAGCAGGTTTACCTAGTTCCTGTGTTTCAAGGTACTTCTTGAAGAAAGATCAGAGAATGATACTTAAAGCACCCAAGCCATGTATGGTAGTGCACACCTATGATGCAAGAGGGTCACATGTTCAAGGTCAGCCTGGGGTGCACAGTGACTGTCTTTAAACAAAAATCACCTCAAGTTTATTCTAGCTCCATTTTCTAGCTATTTTCATTTTTTCAATAGTTGTACCTCATTTTTAGACTACAGAGTCCTGACGTTTTTGCATAATTATACTACACAAGTTTTGTTTTGTTGTTGTAGCAACTGGTCAATTTTTTTTTTTTTTTTGGCCCAAACTGCAAAAGTCTTTCTTTTGTAGGTATGCCACTGTTCTTTGCAAAGTCAACTTGTGTCTGGCAGACCTTCCCCCACTAGAAAAACTGAGATAAATAGAACTATGAAAACACAAGTTAATAATAGCACTGTGCATGCATGGGTGTGTGTGCATGCTTGTGAATTCATGAATCAAAGCCAAGAGAGATTTTATTTTTTAAGATTGAATCAGTGAACATAGTGTAGGTCTAAATAAGACTAAATTCTTGCAATTTGCATTTTCTTCCATCCTGGGAGAAATGAGTGTAAACATTTGGGTGTGGGAAAGAAAAGCATAATAAATGAACAGATAGGTAGAAGTACAGTTTATGTGTATCCTTAGACTCTCGAATGTGTGTGCTGAGATATGCAGTCAGACAAAAAGATTTTTTATAATCATATTTCACAAAGAATTCCCTAGCTATGACCTAACTGCTAAAATATTTAGATAAGATTGAGTGTATCTAGACAAAGGAAAAGAAAGGATAAAAGAGGGTGTAATGGAGAAGCGAAGGAGAGGTTGGAGGGGGGAGACCAAAAGGCTTAGAAATAAAGGCATCTGGCTCATGGCTGATGCATTGCTCACCCAACACAAAAATACTATACAGAAATTATGCCAAATCCAAAACCTGTCAAGCAAGATTTAGCAATGTGGTTCAGATGTTATCCCCCATTGGGTAACTGTCTATAATCTTGCAACAAACCCCATAAGTGTTCGTGGAAGTTATTCCATATGCTAAGGGCAGCAATCATTTTGGAGCTGTCAGTTTTAATTTCAGTTTTATTAATTTTACCATAAGCCCACAGACGTATGGTTCAGTGGGCGTATATCACAGAGCTCGTAAAGCTCCACAAAGAAGCTGGTGGTGGCTATAGGTTATGTCACAGGTTTGATGGGAAGTAGATGCATCCCTAGAACAGGAGAGAATCTTTGGTGTGCATGCCAAAACACACATGAAGAAACTAGACTTGCACAGACTGGCAGCAAAGATACATCCAAGGATGAAAGAGCTTTTGGTGAGATTCTTTTAATTAACAAATACTATGTAAAAATATAAGTTTAAAAAGAATTCTGTGCTCTTATGACAGAGAGCTTACTTTTAAGAAATAGAGAATGACTTCTCTTTCTGAAAGCACTGCTTTTTACCTTAGTACTCCATGTTTTGAGGAGTGGAATCAAATTGTCCATAGAACACAGCATACATCTTCCTCTGGCCAGTTTGTCAGTGTTTATGCTTTTTAAAACAAGGAGAAAATGAAACAGATATTGTCATGAATTTAGATTTTTAGATACTAATCCTACCAAGAGACAGAGCCTTTCCTTCTGGGCCAGCATGCTGACTCAATGCATCCTCTGGAGTGCGGTAGAAGTGAGTCCAGTCTCCATCCCTAAGCCTGAAGACAGTAGCCCCAAGCAGTCCTGAACTAAGCTGCTTGCTGAGAAGGACATTTTGGAAAAGTAGGAAATCTCAAATATGGCTTGTTGGTGGTTGCTGGATCTCTCTGTTCACCATGAAGCAACATTTCAATTCCTACGGTTTTTCCTTTATGTCTTGGAATACTCTGGCAGGCAGCCACAATGCAGAAGGTCTCACAATCCGTTACCATGTTGCAAAGAAGCCCAGGTCACTTGGAGAGACAGAAGCCACATGAGGGGTTCTGATGCCTGTACCATATGGGGAACTATCTTAGATCACCTGCCTCATCTGTTGGTAACCATATATGGCTAAATGAGTGACCCTAGCTGACATCGTGCAGCAGAAGTGTTGGGCACAGGACCCTGCAGTGGCCCTAATCTTGCAGGGGACTGACAGTTGTAAACTGGCTTCTTTTGAAACCACTGTACCCTGAGATGTTTATAATGTGTCACTAGACAATGTCCATCGACCATGTGTATGATATCTATAATAGACACACACTTATGCTATAAAGGGAAGTTGCACAAAAGTAGAGGGTTTTTTTTTAAACTAAGAGGTTACATTTCTGTTGAAAACCACTGACATGGGCTATTGGGAAATGGGCAAGGGGTGAATATGAAATATAAATAATAGGATAATTGTCACTCTGTAGTGAAAGCAAATATGCAGAGAGGAAGGAAAAGTATATATACAGTTAACAGGAAAAATATGTCTGGCAGTGTAGTGTCAGGGGATGGTAAGTCAGTTCAAAAGGAGAAGCCAGAGGCCTGAAAGAGGGCTCAGCAGGTGGGGGCTTGCCACTGAGCCTGATGACCTGAGTTTGATCCCCAGGACCCAGATGGTAGGAGGAGGGTCCGATTTCTGCAAATTGTCCTCTGACTTCCACAAGGGCACTGTGATGCATCTGTGCCCCATCGCATGCATAAATAAATAAGCACAAATTTAAAATGTTTAAAGAGAAATAAATGAGAAATCACTATAAGCAAAGAGATATTGTCCCCTTTTACAGTTGTTGTCTGGAGCCATTATGTTCAATGTCAATGATAAGAAGTCACTTAAGCATTTCAAGTCTTCCATGGCAACCATCTTTCTGTTCTGCAGTAGTTCTCGTCAGTCAGCTCACTGAATGGAACAGGAGAAAACAGGATGATGCTTTTAAATCACTATTCCATAAATTAATGCAATGGTAACTTAGGTTAATTAACTCAAATAGTATCCAATGCAAAGATTTGACTCTAAAATTTGACTTTGTCTCCTTTTCCCTAGACCACCCCTTGGAACAACAAGGCTTTTCACCCACTGTTATCAAGAGAAACGTCAAGGTAAAGGCTTCATTTTAGCCTGGATTCAATACAGCATCTTTCCAAGAACCCTCAGAGACAGAAAACATTAGCAAAGAACATCTGAGGACATCGTTTGCATGATGCTTTGGGCTCATTTGGTTTCTACTGTGGTACATATAGGCCATCCAGGTCAATCACTCATCCCGTTAGCGGTCGGTCGTACACCTAACGCTGCTGGCCAAGCTGAGCCCAGCAGCAGATGAAGTCAGAAACTAGGAGGAAGAGGCATGGTCCTGGCTCCTATGTAATGGATTAAGCACAAGCAAAATGCCAACAGTAATTAAAAATATATCTTGTCCATTAGCTTACTGGCTTGAGAGTTCACAGTCTTTGTGGTCATACCATTCGAGGGTTTCGATTTGGGCTGTGGTAAATGTTTGTCCTCACTCACCGGGGCTATGAATAGAAAGGCTGCAGTAGACTCAGTGGGGTTTGTCTTGCTGTTGTGGTGTATTTCCCTGTCAGTAGGCAGCCATGTGCACATTCCATCAGTCAGATACACTGAAAGACGCTCAGCTGTGTTCACCATTGATCTGCTTTGAAAAAGTCCAGATATGTCATTATACAAACAAAATAAGTTATTTACCTGTTTTGTGCCAGATACTGTGTTATAAAATAAAATATGTCAAAATTCTGAAAACATTCCTCCAGGGAGTTGAGAGATAGTTTGCCAGGTAAAAGCACTTGGTGTCAAGCCTGGGAAGGTGAGTTCAATTCCCAGAACATACAAGATGGAAGGAGAGAAATAATTCCCAAAGGTTGTCCTCTAACTTTCAAATGTGATCTGGGATACACATATATATACACACGCTGGATAAGGGTAAAGTGGAGGCACCCTTTGACCGGCTCTCTGCTACATTTTATGATGAGAAAATGATTAAATCCTTAGTCTACTTATGTAACTCCATCAATTTATATTATTTTCTTTAAGAGATAATGTCCTAGAGGCAGATGGAAGGTTCTTCTCTAATGAAAGGCCATCAGTGAAGTGGAAGACACCAGAGTTCTTCAGTCCACGTTCCTATCCTGAATGCCAAAGACGATGATGCCTTTGCCCCTCAGAGGGAGGATGTTGGGCATGTGGCAACTGTGTTCATCTTCTCAGAACCATTATCTCCAGCAGCCTCGCCGGATTCTGCATCTGCGATCAAAGGAGCACAGGAAGACCCTGTCTCTGCCCCACTTTCAGTGCCCTTGCCACCTGCTCCTGCAGCAATACAGCAACTCTTCCAAAGCTGCAAACTCTCTAACCTTCTGCTTCACAATAACCTCTGCCAACTCTGTCAGGTGTATCGGCGTGAATAAATGCAGGCAAATATTAAAGAATATATACAACTTTAATGATTAAATAAAACTTACAGAACCGAAGTTCCCGCGCAGCACAGGAGGTAGGAAAGAAAGAGGAACGCAGCCTCCGAGTGCGCAATTTATCCGTCAACAACTGCCCCTGGCAAACCCGCCCTAAAGGGGCTGGCTTAACCCTACATCTCCCCCTTTTGTCTAAAATAAGACAGAACTAAACCAAATACAACTATAAACAATAGTAACAAATGATAAATATAAC
>NW_004949138.1:1639675-1640393 GCF_000317375.1 Microtus ochrogaster | reverse complement strand
TGTTTTTGAAAGGGTATTTCATCACAATAACAGGCAGCCTTCGCGGGCTCAATTTATCTGTCAACAACCGCCTCAGGCAAACCCGCCCTAAAGGGGCTGGCTTAACCCTACATCCAGGTCCTCCTCAGCTCTACCTTAGTACCATGCTGTATGCCATAGCTGACATGCAGGGTTAATAAATGGTTGGCGCATCTAGTTCAAACTGAAGTGCCAGATGCTCACCAGATTTCAGAGAGTCAATGTCTTATGTGACATACTGTAGGCATTTTATATTGACTGTTCATTTGATAATTTCTTGGATACATGAAGGCAAGTAAATCATGAAAGTGAATCTTACCTCTATCTTGATGCTTTATATTGAAAATTCCATGTGTGGGACTGGAGAGATGGCTCAGCAGTAAGAGCACTGGCTGCTCTTAGACAGACCTAGATTCAATTCCCAACATCCACATGACGCCTTACAACCATCTGTGACTCTCATTCTAGAGAATCTAATCCTTCAAACACCAGGCACACACACACACCCACACACACACACACACACACTCAAACACATGATACACAAACATATATGCAGGCAAAACATACATACACATGAAATAATTTTTTAAAAGTTAAAGTTTTTAAAAATTTTATGCACGCCTTTAATCCCAGCACTCGGGAGGCAGAGGCAGGCGGATCTCTGTGAGTTCGAGACCAGCCTGGTCTACAGAGCTAG
>NW_004949138.1:1629552-1639302 GCF_000317375.1 Microtus ochrogaster | reverse complement strand
AAAAAAAAAGTAAATAAGTGGTTTACTTTAAGATTCTCTGGAAGTGGTGCTCTAGAATATCAGCCCAGGAAGCTGGAGAGGTGGCTAAATACCTTCTGGATATTTACGTATTCCCTGCTTTGACCAATATCCACTCTACCATGTCCAAATGCATGCATCAATTTCATTTCTGGTGAGTATAAAGTATTTAAATATTCTTGGAGATGGTTCCCTTCCCAGTCAGCAATGCCTGTAGTGTCAGCTTAGCGTTAAGTGGACCATCCTTCTGAACCAGTGAGTAACGTGGGGACACTTTCATGTAGAGCAGTGGTTCTCAACCGTCCTAACGCTGCGACCTCTAATACAGTTCCTCATGTTGTGGTGACCCTTAACAACCACTGCTCGTGGCTCTAGAGGTGTGAGGAAGAAGCAGTGTCCCCATCTGTCTTCTTTCTTATTGAACTTGCTCAACTGTAGCTGCTGCTACCACCCTCCAATGACCTTTGACTCTATCTTAATGGTCTTTCCAGTAAAGATTGAACACTAGAAGCTCTCCAGTGAGGCCCAGGTCCTCAGCACCAGTTTGGAACTGCAGACGTGTCCAGCTTCATGGACTAAGCAACTACCAGGTCCTCAGTATCTCCAGCATGCTGACAGTCATTGATGGACTGTCAACCCCTACTGTTGAAAACAGTCTAATAGATTCCCTTTTATATTACATGTGCATGCTTTTAGTTCTGTTCCTCTGGAGAACCCTGCCTCATACAATGGCATAGCATAACTAACATAATTGATTTATGGTCCTTTACATTTGAAGGCCAACATAGGTCTCTCCAAGCTAAAATCAAAGCTTTGTCAGTGCTGGGTTCCCTTCTTTGGACTCTGGAAAGGTACCATTCCCTTCCCTCTTTCAGCTTCTACCTGCATTCCTTAGTATATAGCCTCTTTCTCTGTCACCCAAGTCAGCAGTGAGAAAAGTCTCGCTCTTGTCTTGTTACCCTCCTCTGCTGTCTCCTCAAGGCACTGGGATTGTTTTGGTTCCCCCACATGACAAGGGAGAACCCTATCTCAAGTTTTTTCTCATTATCCCATTTGCTGTCGAGCTAAGTACATAAGCACTTTTGAGACAGAAAGGCCTTCTATAGGTACCAAGCTTCATTTAACCAACCTGAAGTAAATGCACACTTAAATTTCTTTATCTACATAAGATGAACATCTGTGAGAGAATATTTCATCCCTGGGTGCTTGATGGACAAAAAGTATCACCTTGAACTATGAGGTCCGGAAGATTTTATGAACAAGATCAAACACAAGTTGGAAATGGAGTTTCCGGAGCTCTACTAATAGTAACTCCTGCTCTGGGTGAGCCAGGGGCTGTGTCTTGTGTTTGTCACTGCTTTTAAACAGGGATTGCTATTCACTCCCAGGAGAGTTATTAATTAGATGGCTGAGAAACTTTGGAGCTGAATTGCAATAATTGTCTCAGAAACCAAACAGGTTAAAAATTGTATCTAGATTTCCACACTGGCCTATTCCAACAGTTTTACTTTTTAATGTTGTCATTGATTCATTTGAACTGTCAACTTGACATAAACTAGAGTCACCTGAGATAGCAGTCTCAGAGGAGACTTACACCGATTAGGTTGGGACATGTCTGGAAGGGAGCATGCTTTCATTGCACAACTGAGGTGGAACAAGCCTCCTGCTGCGGGTGAAACCATCCAGAGGCTGAGCTGTAGGACTGTGTAAGAATGAAGAAAACAGTCTGAGCACAAGCAAGCATGCATTCCTTCTCTCTCCATGCTTGCGTAGCGATGTGAACAGCTGCTTTAAGCTCACCTGGACTTGACTTCCCCTCATGATTGACAGTAATGTGGAACTGTTTCTCTGCTAATTTGTTTTTGAAAGGGTATTTCATCACAATAACAGGAAACCAACTAAGACAAGTGTCTATGTTCATGCTATGAGCACCTCTAGTTTAACGCCTGTCATTCTTGGCTAGGCTGGCATCTTGGAGAACACAGTTCTTTGTTGTAGAGGCTTCCCTGTGGGTTGTAGGTTGATTAACACAGTTCTCTATCCACTGTGCACCAGTAACCAAATACCTCCCACCTCTAGCTACAGCAAGAAAAAAAGTTCCAAGACATTTTCAGATGGATGATTGAAGTGGGGACAAAATCATCCTTGGGAACTACTGTTCTAGACAAAGACTGTGTATAAATTCTCGTGTAGAAACACAGCTTAACTCCCTTATTTCATTCCTTCATCTTTGAAGAGTTGTTTGACTCAAATTTTTCTCAATGATTATGTCTATCACCTCCCACCACAAGCAATATAACTGGGTCTTTTTATTTTGGACATGATGATTAATCAATGATGAGGTAAAATGTATGAATGCTGACATCATGAATGCATGTTGCAATCTTGGTTGATATTTGTAACTTTAATTCCCACATGAATTAATGAGTATCCAGCTAGGATTCACTGTCGTCAACCACCCACCCTGGATAAGTCAGATCACTGAAAACTCCACAAAGTCTACTAAAACAAGAAAATCCAAGTTCTGTGAGTTTATAAGTCAGCTCACACATATATTTCAACAAGCATGCACATATACAAACACACATACATATACACAAATATACACAAACACACATACATATACACATGTACGCATACACACAAACTGCAATAAGTAAACAAAAGCTGTTCCAAATTTAAGCCAAGTTTGATGCCCAGACTTGACCATGGTGGGATAGACTATAACACATCACTCTGAGCTAAGATTAGTGGTCCTTGCCAACATACTACAGAGTCCTTGAGCTATGCGGAGGTCAGTGGTGAAGGGCTGAATCCAAGCCGGCACTTCCCAAACTCACCTCAATTACAGCTACCATGTGGACCTGTTTTAAAAACATGTCTTATCACATGTAGGGTGTTGTGTGAAGAAGGGGTTCTGTTAAATTTTTGTCTTTATTTCCTAAACCCTGACTTGGTTCAGCCTTCTCATTTTGCAAAAATACAAAGAACCCGACCTGTGTCACACTGTGAGTTGGTAGCCTCCTTCCCACTTGGGCTTTCTGCCTTTCTAGGGGTCACCACCATGAGCAGCAAGCTCACTCAGGACTGTTGTCATGCATTGTGTCAGTTGCTGTGTAATCAGCCAGGGGCATTGTGCTAAGAAGCCATCAATTATCCTGAGTAGTCAATGAGAGTAGCTGTTGGGAAAGGACTCAATTGAAGATAATCCATAAAAAATCAATTACATTATTATTTCTTAATTAGAGCACTTGACAATATAGCTTTCCTCAGCAAAGTCATCAGTGAATAAGCACATAAATACACATAAATAAATGCTGCTTCTGTCCCACAGAGCTTCTCAATAAGTTCATAGTGACCTTTATCACCAAACATTTGCCAGAAAAGAATATCTGCATGTTTAAGAAAATTCCCAAGCTGTTTTTTCCTGTCAGACAGAAAAATGAGTCCATCATTAGTGTCTATAATAATAGTAATGTTGTTTCTAGATGATTAAAGGATCATTTAATATTTATATACTTCTCTCCAGTTTATGAAGAGCACTCTTCTTTGAGGCAATGGTGAGCCTCACTTTACCTTGAAATAAGTTAGATATACTCTTCCACCAACAACCGGTGACGTGGGCCACATAATATGAGGTCATTTAGCAATCTGCTCAACTCATTATGGAAGCCTTATCATATTTGAACTGCATTTCCTCCTGCCCACAAGGTCATGGGTCCTCTTCTCATTTGTAACCTTAAGAAGGTCCTTTGGGTTCAGTATTTGTCTGTGTTCATCCAACTACTATTTCTTAAATGTCTGGATATGTGGTAGACACTACAGAAAGGAATTGCTGGTGTGTAATTTATATTCCAATAGATAAAAAAACCGTAAGATGATATAAGCCTCAGAGCACTATGGTCTCTGGATACATGTGCAAGAATGGCCTACTCATTCTTAAGACAGAGATGAAAGCTTTTAACATGAATTGCTAGCCAAGCTGAAACTGGAGTGATGGGTGGCACAAGACCAAGACGGAGGAAAAATATTACTACAAAAGCATGTAAGAGACAATGCAAAGGGGGGTAAGAAGAAAGGAAGAAAGGGGAGGGAAAGACAGAGGAAGGAGAGAGGAGAAGAGATTAGGAACAAATCTACGAAGGAAATGCATTCCAGGCAAACCAAAGTAGATGCAAGTTCTGAGAGAACAAAAGAAAGGAGAAACAATAACAACTGACTAAGGTTAGTAAAGAATGGGCCCAGGAAAATCGAGGCGCGGAAAGCTTAGCTTTTGTTCTAAGAGTGAGCATCCTTTCACTTCTTCCTCAGGAGAAGCAACGTTCTTTCTAGGCCTGGGACTCCATTCACTGCTCTGTTCATCTTAAAAGCCGGGCTTC
The DNA here is from genome assembly GCF_000317375.1 of Microtus ochrogaster. NCBI lineage: Eukaryota > Metazoa > Chordata > Mammalia > Rodentia > Cricetidae > Microtus > Microtus ochrogaster. The sequence goes on along the minus strand of NW_004949138.1, from coordinate 1,634,905 downwards.
CCACCACGCAGCAGGACATCACAGCTCCTCACCAGAGGATCTCTGTGACCCTTCTCTGCTCTTACCTCAGAGTGCTTCCCCTTGCCTGTTTTCCAGTTACATGTGGTTGCAGTTATCCGCTCGCTGGTGGTGTGCTGAATTTTGTTCTGCTTCCGGAAGTGTGCACATGATATCTCCACCACCTAAAATGTCCCTTCCTGTGATCTTTTTTCCCCTTTTCTTCTCACTTCATTTTTAAAATTTTTTATTTAAGAGGTTTTTTTATTTTACATACCAATCACAGTTCCACTCCCTCTCTTCCTCCCACTCTCCCCAAACTTCCCCCCACCCCACCCCCCATCCACTCCTCAGAAAGGGTAAGGCCTCCTGTGGGGAGTCTACAAAAAAAGTGGCATTTCAAGCTGCATCAGGACCAAGGCCCTCCCCCTTTACCCAGGTTGAGCAAGGTATTGCTTCATAGCGGATGGGCTCCAAAAAGCCAGTTCATGCACTGGTCCCATGGCTAGTGTCTGCACAGACAAGCCACAAAACTGTCACACACATTCAGAGGGTATACTTCTGTCCTATGTAGGTGTCATGTGTCTGTCCCCAACCCCATCAGTTCAGAATCAGTGAGCTCCTACTAGCTTGGGTTAGCTGTCTCCGGGTTTACCCTTTTTGCTCATATAATCTCTCCTCCCTCTCTTCCACTGGACTCGGGAGCTCAGCCCAGTGCTTGGCTGTGGTCTTCACATAACTGTTGGTGGCATATCATCTCAGAGGTCCTCTGCTCCCACTGTCCTGCAGGACTTTCGACAGCTCAACCTGCTGCTTTCCAGAATGTCATGTTGCCATACTTTCTTCAAAGATGTATTATTTTGAAAGACAAGAAAGACTTGCTAACACCTAGGTTGCTATGTAGAACACTCATATGACAGAATAGCTCTTCTCGTTTATAACAGTCCAACATGTGTGTTCCAGACTGAAGGTGCTTCCATGGGGTGCCTCAGCTTCTCCCTAAAGCTTGTCTCCCGCTGCTGGCAAGGGTAGAGACACTAGGCCTAGAAGCAGCTTGGGACATTTTAGTTCCCATTTCATTGGAGCAGTCCAGTGACCAGGCACACAGGGCTGTGTGGTATCTCTCTGTAGAGATACTTCTCAACCACAATGGCAGTGTGGGCTTGAATGGACAGTCACCTCTTGACAAAAGAATAGTCTTACTTATATGCATTCTAGATATTTTTTAGCCCACTCATGTAAACATATAAAAATCAGTGGTTGTGATATTTTAGTTCTCTGTCAGAAGGTGAACTCAGGTTTATAACATCAAAAAGGTTTTCTGTTATGGACAACACTATGCATGGCCCCATTACATAGATATTTTCTAGGAGAGTAGACAATATTTATCTTAGAAACATGTTTGTGAAAGAATATTGATGGAATTATTCTTGCTGTTCATATTTAGAGCCTACATTTTTCCAACCATGGTGGTGTCTCTGTCTTCTAAGAAAGACAAATGAGAGATTTAACTGTCCTTGTGATAAAAGGATAGACAGGGTTTAGAATTAGGGGTTCCTCAAAGCACTCCCAAAACTGAGATTCCTTGTGTCTCTCTCACAGTGTGAGGAGGGAAGAATTTGCTCCTAAGGGGCTAGAGGAGACTTGTGTTAAATTACTTACCCTTGAGGAGTTTTGCATTAAAGATTCATTCCATGCTTTGTATCTAGAATGCTGAATGGTTTGATGGACATAGGTCTGATGTAGGCAGCCACAGCTGCCTTGAGTTCTTGAGTGCCGCAGTCCTGCTGTGCCCAGAGACACTGTCCTGCTCTAGCTCTCTCAAATCTCCCAGACATCTTTTTACGTCTTATTTTGAGAAAGACTCAGTTGCCCCGACTGGTTTTGATTTCACTCTGTAGCTGAGACTGGCATTACACTTGTGAGCCTTCTACCTAAACTTTCTGTAAAGATACTGTTAAACCCAGCTACTGAAATGACCCTTGGAAGCCTGGGTTTCTGGGAAAGAGTAAAGCCTTTATTGTATTGAACACTTTCCTAAAATAGTTGAATCCTAGAAATTTGGGATGAATTTGCTTCCCCACCACAGAGAAAGCACTCAATCCCTCTCGTTGTTACATGCAGCATGTATCTACATGTTAAGTAAAACGGGTCATTTTCATTGTAATAATAGGTGCTGTGGGGCTGTAAGTGCCACTCAGGGGCAGAGTACACACTTAGCATGTGTGAAGACTGAGTTTGATCCCTGGGATCACATGATAGTAATGGCAATGGCAAGAGCTTTTATAAATGATTGATAAGCAAGGACAATACAGCACAGACCAATGGCTTTCAAACTTTAGCTTATATCTGAATTACCTAGTATGCTTATTAGAATTCAGTTTGTGGATCCTACCCAGATTATCTGATTCAACAGAGCTAGATGGGGTCATGGGACCTGAGTATCTACCTTACTAACTACTGATACTACTTTTGCTTCTGTTGCTGCTGCTGCTGATGACAATGATGATGATGACTATGATGAAGATGATGACAGTGATGACGATGATGATGGTGTTGATGATGGCCACTAGGATTTGGGTTCTACTTCTGTCACTTACCAGTCCGTTGATATTGTGTTGCTATTTCTATATCTGCAATCAGGGTTTATAAGAATAAGCTAAATTATGCACTTGTTAAGAACACCAGGCCAAGGGACACTCACGATGCCTGCAGGATAGTTGTTAGCACAAAAGAGGCATGGGAAGGGCATGACAAATCTTGACCAAGGACGGTCTCTACTAACAAATCCTATGAGCATGTGCAATCTTGCACTGCTTCCCTTCATGGGATTCTAAAGCTTTTGCCTTTTTTAATGTCTCCTTAGCACATGCCTCATGTGGTTGAAATATGTACAATGCTATATTCAGTAGCTAGCTTGCTCTCATTGATCATTGCTTTTTAAAGACAACCAAGTCCCATATAATTGTCATTGACCATCTATGTAAAGGAAGTTACCAATTTTCTACTTCTTCCCTTTAGGATTATTTCCTTATTATGTTAAGGACTTCACAGGTCATTTGTTTTCTAAAAGGAACATGAAAATAAAGATTTTTTTAAAAATATTTGAATAGACTCAAAGTTCAGCCATTATTACCTGATAAATAAAGGGCTGTCGGGAGAAAATGCTAACATTTCCAACAAATGTCCACATCGTAGAATTGACTCTCCAAAATCTTTATGAAGCAGAGAACATTTTATTTTTGCTAACAGGACCACCAAGTCCTTTCCAAATGTGATCACTTTTACTCTGAGCATTGCCAATGCAGGTCTCTGAACACAATTTATAACCATTTGCCCTCACAATCAAGTTTCTGCCTCAATGTGTACCCCTCACAGTGCTTCATTTTTCTATAGAGAATTTGCCCACAAAGTGTCACATGTCAGTATAAATCATACATGGAGTTTATTTTAAATTCAAAGCCCCTAGCTCATCTTACTAAGCCACTCACGGACTCACCTTATTTAACTTTTGAAACTAACCTTGTCAAAACTGCCATTTTTTTACAAGAGGAGCACTGATGAATGTTTAACAATCATTTCCCTGAAAGAAAAAAAGAAAGAAAGAAATTTCTGCCCCCTGAAAACCCCTGCATTGTGGCTGCCAGTTTTCCACATGGTCCAGTTTCAGCTGACCCACAAGATAGCAGGAAATGCAAATAGTACTGGCTCCACTGGAGGATCTGGTAGGAGCTGGCATCAAGTGGCCACTCCCTAATACAGGTAAACTTCACACAGATGGCATGACCGTGCAGTCCCTGACTTCACAGGAGTCTGCTCTCAGGCTTGCCTGTCTTTCCCAAGGTTGTTTCTGCAGCCAGGAATCCCAGGCCATGACTACACATGGAAACTTCTACTTCAATACTTCAAGGCCCAGAAAATGATTAATTTTTGTCATTGCTGTTGTTTTTCTTTTTCTGTTTGTTTTTGTTTTTTTCAGACAGGGCTTCTCTGTATAGCTTTGGAGCCTGTCCTGGAACTCACTCCGTAGACCAGGCTGGCCTCGAACACAGAGATCTGCCTGTCTCTGCCTCCTGGTGCTGGAATTAAAGGCAAGTGCCTCCACCGCCCCACGAAATGGCTAATTAATTATTCATTGCCTTGCCACCACCTTCTAAGAGAATAGGTAATGACTCGCTTTTCTCTGTAACCTAGTTCTTTAGTGTACTTCATTAGCTGCTCTCATAATACCTGTGTGTGTCTCTGTGTGCGTACTTAACTCAGCATCAGGCAGACAGCAAATCAGCAAATAATATTTGCCAGTTAAAATAGAAACTCAATAAACAAAATTCAGAAAGAAACATATTTTTCAAATAATGGAAGTAATTTGGAGCCTATTAAAAGTACAAGACAACCATTTTTTAAAGTGAAATATTCAAGTAAGAGCATGATGCATGTAGCATTTTGTTTAAGAATGGAAAATGGAAAAACTCACAGAAGTAAAACCACTCACCCTAAACCAGAGAGTTAAATATTAATGGAGTCAAGGCTAAAATTTTTCTAATCTGCCTCTTCTGTTGAAACATGAAATCAGTCTCACCTACGCCCAGAAGCCACCTACTGCACTGGGTGTGCGACAGTCACTTAATGAACACCACTGCCTCTTTCCAGCCCCAGTCCGGTAAAGAGGAATTTTGTAATATTCACGTAACTCATTTCAGCCATTCACATTCTGACAAGCTAGTATAGAAATCGGACTTGAAAAGCATGCTAAATTGTAAGGTGTGCAGTCTTCTAATTCAGCAGGATAGCCTCATTTCATTTTTTTGCTTACACAGACTGAGTGACCACTAACAGGAAACTTACTTTCCCCTTAACATGTGCCTAGCACATGCTCTATACTTGACGAACATGCTCACATCTTACAGTCATCTATTGCTATCTTACATCACTATCTTACATCACTATTGCTATTACCTATGCTTGTCATGTATGAGTTAGTGAGATGAAATGCCATGACCAAGGTGGCTCCACTGCACATGACAGAGTTGGAGTACACACCTGAGTCTGACCTGAGCGTTGGTATACACTATGAAATACAATTCCTTTGTGTTGTAGAAACGAAATTGGAGAAGAATTAGCATGAAGGCAGGGAGCATGACAAATAGGTCAGAGAACTGTCCCTGACTTCAGAGACGTCAAGGTCTGCTCAGTGCCACAGGAGGACATTGACATAGTTACATATGAAGATGGACTCGTGCTTGGAACGTCACATAAATTCTGAGACAGCAGGAGGTACTCCACACCTGTGGAGACAGAGGCATCAGTCCTGAAAGAAGGCACTAAAACTGAAGGAAAGCATTGCAAAATGTGTGTG
>NW_004949138.1:1626070-1629422 GCF_000317375.1 Microtus ochrogaster | reverse complement strand
AAAGTACTGACACTGAGTGAAAGCATTGCAAATGTGTGAGTGTGCATGTGTGTATTGTGAAAAAAAAATCTACTGAAACTGAAGGAAAACATTGCAAATGTGTGCACTTGGGGAAAAGAATGCAACCACCCAAGAATCCAGGTAAATGCATCTTAAAGGTTCAAGAGGTTAACGTGATGTCTGAGTAGCAGAGAGTCCTGAATATCATGGAAAGGAAAGTGAACCCTACTCTCTAACTACTGCTGATGGATGATTGTACAGAACGACTATCAAATAAGTGCTTTCAACATGTTATTTCTCTGGCCCCATTTGGTAGGACAGACCAGTTGGGAGAGGACTGCAGTCCAGCACCATAGTAGACAGAAATGATAAAGGCCACAGGAAAAAAAGAATGCGCTGAGCGCACCACCATGAGTGCCTCATCTTTACCTGGCACTGTCATGATGAAGGAGGGAAGAAATAAAGAACACACGAGCACACAGAAAAGCTGGGGTTGGGTAGAGCAGAGAGGTGGGGCTATTGCTCTGGGTGGAGGAGCTGCTTTGTGAATGCAGGCCAGTCCTTCGTTGCTGATACTTCTGAAAGTAAGATGGCATTACAACAAAACAAAACAAGGATAACAGCAAAACATCCAAGGGGAAGTAACCAGCAGGTTTTCAAGGAAGTGGACTGGAGAACACTAGCCAGGGCCTTATCCACTCAATAAACCTTTGAGTAAACCGAGGGCAAATACAAACAAAAACAAAAAGAGGAAAAAATGGAGATATGAATGGAGGTGGTACAGCTAGAAGGAAAGGGATCCTGACAGTCGGAAGCCAGGGAATAGCGCAGACCACAGGAAGCCTAGCAGCTTACTGCGCTGCTCTAGAGGTTTCCCCATAGTGACAGCGCTGCTCCCGCAGGAGTTGCTACAACTCAGTTCTGGCGCTCTGGAGAGCAGCAACTCTGCTTTGCTGGGGAAGGTTTTCCCAGAAAAAGTCTTACAGTCCCAGCCCAGCTCCACTCTCTCTGCTCCCGCTAAAGAAGGTTGGCACCCAAACCTCTTCCAGAGATTTATCCAGGAAAGTGGCTGCCTCTACCAGGGAGGAAGAAGAGCAGCCCCTAATTGAATAGGCACAGGGTTTATATAGGGCTTCTTAGGGGTGGAGTTTTCACAGGGAGAAGGGGGATTGTTAGTTTTTTTCTGCTCAGAGATTGGTTAGTTTAATTGGTCAGGGGCAGAGATGGCTGATTTCAGGGCCAAACTGTGTTTCTCTCACTGGCCATTGTAAGTTTTTGGGCTAGGGCATATTTCTTTCACTGACTCTGATTATAGGGGCAAGGTGAGTTTTTGTTTCTGTTGTTCTGTTTGTTTGTTTTTGTCACTGGTTTCAGAGTTAGTTTCTTTGCTTCTGGGTTCAGAGATAAAGTATTTCTTCCACTGGTTCAGGTTTCAGAGCCAGAGTGTGTTTCTTTCACTGGCCCTGGATTCAGAACCAGGGTGGGTTTCTTTCACTGGCCCTGGTTTCAGAGCCAGGGTGGGTTTCTTTCACTGGCCCTGGTTTCAGAGCCAGGGTGGGTTTCTTTGGCTGGCCCTGTATTCAGAGCCAGGCTGGGCTTCTTTGAACCTTTACTGTACAACCAGTGCCCAGGAAGCCAAAGTGAAAAAGAATGCTGGATATTATGTGGCCAGTAGACCAAGTACTAGAAGAAAACCTGGAAAACAGACTTCTTCTCTTTACTACCTTGTGATTCCTGAAGAGTTCTGGTAAAATTAGATACATGGAAACCAAGGCGGTTTCAGCTAGGCAGTGAAGAAGTAAAGACAGAAAATAGCAATGCCTTTTACAAAAACCTAAGTGAACAGAAAAGAAAAGAAAAAGATCTTGGGAGAAGGTAGTTGATACTGAAAGAAAACAGTGAGATGAAAGGAACAGCAGAGGAGTGTGGAAAACACACCGAAGTTACTTTCTTCTTCAAGATCACAGAAAACAAAGCTTGGGAAAACAAACAAAAAACACAGTTTGAACTGCTGAAGTGCAGGAAAGAATACAGTTATCAGGGGCAAATCCTTTTAATAATTTCCCTTCATCCAAATGTGGTGTGCCTGCCAAGTCCTCACAAACACTGTTTGATGGAAAGGCTTCCCCTGAGGGAGCAGGTGTGGTTGGAGCTCGTTCAAGAGCAGAGTTGATGCTTCCTGTGGCAGACACCCACTTTTCTTCTCTCATTCATTCCTCTGCTTCCGGTGGGTGCCCAGTTGCTCCCTAATCCCAAGGAATCGTATCCAGGTCTATACCCCTGTGGAGAATTCTCACAACTGAATTTATCAAAAGTATGCTGTTGCTGGTTGCCTTCCTCCCAGTCAGGAAAGCCTGTATGTAGTGTTATGTTTCTGAGCAATGAGGAGTACTGACCTTTGTCCAGGCCATTTCTCTCAAAGGATTTTCTACAACAAAACTTTTATGTCCAAACTGGCAGAGTTTCTGGTGAGAGAGCACTCCATTGGGAAATATGGGGAAAAGGGAATTCTGACAAGAGCCCTGATGAAATTACACCTCCTGGTAAAATGAACAGGGCCTTGATAGACCGTTAGGCCTCACCAAGGTCAGTGAGGAGGGGTGGATACCACAGCAGAGGAATTATTCTGGTCTGTTACAGACTAGCTGTCTCATGAACAATGACTATAACAAATAATTACCCCTAGTTTCTCCTTTCAAATCTACATAAGCAAAATTATGGACGGTAAATTTCTAGTATACATGTGATAGTTGTAATTGTCCACTTGACACAGCCACTAGGGGAGAAAGTCTTGTCTAGATCAAACTGCACCCTGGGGATTAGTTTGCTGACATTAATCGATGTGGGAAGGCTTGGCCAACTAAGACCAGCACTATTCTCTAGGCAAGAGATTTTGGTCTCTATAAGAGTAGAAAGCAAGCTGAGCACTCACAGACATTCATGAATTGATTTCTGTTCTCAATTGATGCAGTGATTGCCCTGCAAAAACCAGGCTGTAACCTAGAACTGGCAGCTAAGGTAAACCGTTCCTCCTCGGAGCTGCTTTCACATCAGGATGTTTGGTCGCAGCAACTGAAATGAGGAAGCCTGCATCAGTTGTAAAGGCACTCTGAAAAGACTCAGTGGGCTAAAGAGATGACAGAGATGTAGACAGATGGTAGACATAGAGATATAGAAGTAAATAAAAGATAGATGATGAAGATAGAGGGATAGATGATAGATAGATAGATAGATAGATAGATAGATAGATAGATAGATAGATAGATAGATGATAGATGATAAATAGACAGATGATAGATAGATAGATAGATAGATAGATAGATAGATAGATAGATAGATAGATAGATAGATG
>NW_004949138.1:1616154-1625298 GCF_000317375.1 Microtus ochrogaster | reverse complement strand
GAAAACCTTGGTTTTGCTCTTAACAGTGTTCAATGAAGTGCCTACGATTATGCCCACATTCCACAGGGAAATCTCCTGTAACTAAAGTCCACAGAATGAACACCCTAACTACCTCTACAGGTATTCATGCCAGTACTTAAGACTTCACTGAGGTTTGGATACCTTAGACTTGTCAAGTTGACACATAAAAAGTAACTGTCAAGTAACCTAAGTTGTCCCATACAGTATTAAATTAGTTTGGGGTTGTCCTTCACAAAGTCACTTTGCACAGCGGTGCTTTATGGAAAGCCATAGAAGATATTTGATTTATATTTATGTAGCTAGAGGAGACCTTCCACAAGAGGGAATGTGTGAAAACCTAGGCGGATTAAGTAAAAGCAAAAAATAAATTAAAAATTATTTAGGAGGAACAATCAGAACCTGAGACTCTCAAGTGACATGAATATTAATGGAAATGCAAACCATTTTTATTTCTGGTTAGGCATTCAAGAAGCAATGACCCAACAATACTGGAAGATTAGGAAATACCCAGGGAGGGGACATCAAGTTACATAGTTGGGAACTTCATGAAAGAAACGATATTTCTCCCATCTGTTAAATTTGATTCTTTTGTACTAATTGTCTTATTTTGCACATGAATTAATTTTAAATTTAGATGGTGTTCTACTTTCATCTTTGTTGCTAATTTTGGTAAAACACTGGCCAGAAACAACTGGGGGAGGAAATGCTTTATTTTATCTCACAGGTCAGACAGAGTCCATCCTTGAGGAAAGTTGAGGCAGGAACTCATGGAAGAGCCTGAAACAGAAGCTGTGGAGAAACCCTGTGTGCTGGCAGGAATTCAGGCTAATGATTACCTAGCTTTCATATGCAGCCCACTACTGCCTGACCAGGGAGTTGAGCTGCTCACAGTGGTCTGGGTCCTCCTAAATCATTCAACAATCGAGATAATCCCCACAGACAGGCCCACATGCCACTCTGAATCAGGAATTCTCGCAATTAAGACTCCCTTTTCAGATGTTGCTAGGCTATGCTGAGCTGACTAAAAGTTGACAAATGATAAAAACCATATTCAACTTTTCTGTGAACTTATTACACTTTGAAGCTGTATTCAAGGCATGATTGACCAAAGGGCCTGTCTGACAGTAGTCTAAAAGTAGTCTGTAGTCTGCCAACACAGCTTACTCTTTGTTCTCTTCATTTTTTTCCTGAGGATGGATCTGCAAATCAGGGTCTTGATTTTACACATAAGGAATGGGACTTAAGGAGATAAATATAATGTAAGCCACAAGCTGACTCCTCTGGTGTAGACAGATGCCGCATGGTGGCACTCCCAGCCTCCATACTCTAGACAAGGGGCAATTCACAATCTACAAAGCCATCGCCACTGAGAGAGTTCTCACCAATGTCACGGGTATCTTGGTATGCTAATGAGTTGTGCCACAGAGACTTAGGGAGATCAGAATAGGGGTGTGGACTTGGAATGCTAGGCCAGGAACCCATTCTTATCCAGATGGGGCTGCACATGGACGATGTACATTGTTTTCCACTTCTCAGAGTTGTGTAAGCTATTGTTGATGTCACTCACCCAGGGCTCTCCAGACAACCTGTTTTCTCAAATTTCTCTTCAATTGGTATTCTGTGTACTTCTCAACCTATAGTTGGTAACTAAGGTCTAGCAGCAATCAAATAAAACTATTCCTCAGCTAAAATGAAAATTACCTCAGTGGCAGGTAAAATTTTAAGTCTAAATGGAAAATGTCTAATTGAGGTCAAGAAAAGTGAATTTTAGGCTCAGTCCCACCCCAGGCGTCTATATAGGAGCCCCTCACAAATCAAAGACTGTCCATAGAAGGCAGGATTTTGTTTTGTTTGTTTTGTTGTTGTTGTTTTTTACAAAAGCAGATGAATAGCCCATAACCATCAGTTCCAACTGTATTAGGCAGTATAATCAAAATGTAAGAGTCTCCAAGTGTTATCAAATCTATTAAGTCCAAAATAGTTCATTGATGACCAATTTTAAAGTGCTTAAACGGTGCAACTGTATCTTAGCTTATGTGAAAATCAATGCAAAAACATGAATCATCCGAGAGTGTGCTGAAGCCTTCCAAAGACAGTTTGTAATTAGCAAACCATTGATTTAAATAGACAGGACAGTGAAAGCTAGAGAGATGAGGCAGGTGAAGAGCTTTACAATGAATCCTTACTGTTCTGCCTCCTCCACGTACCACATGTGGAACTTACATCCATACTGTAACTTTGGTGTTTTACATGGATTGTGAGTGATCATTCAAGCTGGCATCACAGACAGATATAGAGTGTCATAAAAGGGGAGAGTTAAATGATGTAATTATAAATTATATTATAATCTCAAAAATAAAATATTAAAATTTAAAGAGGGAATGTATTACCTAACTTATGTGTGCTCTATTTTAAGGTCAGCACTATTATTAATATTTCCAAATATCTTTTTTTCTTTTACCCCATATTCTGGACAATTGTAAATAAAATACAAGTAAAGGTTGTAATTCACAAAATCACAACATCTTTGAACTGAAAAGAAGCTAAGGCTCTTTTCATCTAGCTCCTGTGTGTGCTAAGGTGGGAAGCAAGGCGTCTGAAGCTGCAGAGAAGTAGATAGATGGCTAGAATCATAGTCTCATTCCCATGCAATGTTATCCTCCCTTCCAGACTAATAGCACAGAGGGTTGACCTGGTGGTCTAAATCTTTTACCTTAAAGTGATTGATCTAACTGTTAATTACACCATTTTCCAAAAAAAAGAGCTGACCTTCTGTAAGAAGATTCTAGGTAGGCCTGGATGCATGCCACAAGCTGACATGTATTTGTAATTTATAGACTAATAAATAATTCCTGTCTCCCTTCCTCCATATTCAAAATATTTAGCAGCTTCTGTCTGAGGCAGACCTTCCCATTGTTCACCCGCTCAGTTGCTTTTCACTGCGTCTGAAGATGGAAAGGTCAGTCAGAGGGTGTGCTGATTATGGCCAGAAGTGGCATATGTCCAATTTGGGTCAGCTGACTTTGTTGATTGTGTAACACTCTACACTTGGCATTACCCTGCCTTTCAAATAGGGAAAGACATGATAGATCTGTATGGTCTGATCTAACTGGTCTACGTGTTGACTTTAAGAAGCTGGGCTGGCCAGTGTTGCAAGGAGGTAAGCCCTAGAGTTTGAAGAAAGCCATTTGTTATTGCATCATTACTATATGTAATCCAACCTGTAAAAAAAAAATTTTAAAAAAAAACAGTGATCAACCTCTTAGACATTTCTGAGATTTAAAAAAATGCACATACATTATTCAGGGAAAACAAGAATCTTACCTGTTTTCTCATTTCTATATTAAAAGCACATTCAAACTTATTTATTATTTTATGGCACATTTTTTGGAAAGCTGACTTGGCTATAGACAATTTTTTTACCTAACTTGTAGTTACATGTATAGAATATAAATACAAATTTTCTTTTATAAACAATTTACATAAAATGAAGAATGAAGCTAACTGGAGAAAAAGGAACAGAGTATGGAGCTGGCAATTCATAGTAGTGTCCCCAAAACACTATGGGATTCACTCATGTTTTATCAGTCAAATGACCTGCAGCATGGTCAGTAGAAACAGAAACACATCTCTGTGGTCAATACACACAAACACACATACTCTCACACGCATATACACAACACATACTAACACACCACCACATGTACTCACCCACAACACATACACACGTACACACATATATACACACACACCACCACACATACATACACACACTACCACATATACCCACAACATACACACACACACACACACACACACACTGGCTGCTCCTCTTCTCTCTTGGCTCTTGCTTTCATGTCTCCTCTTTGCTCCTACTAATGGAATCTTTTGCTGTGCTAGACAAAACTTTTCCTGAAACAATAGGAGGTGCCTAATTAATGCATCTTTATCAAATTTCACGAAAATTTATGAAGCTCTAGACCAATAAGAACTCAGGCCAACTGTTGGAAATTTCAGGCAGCAGAGTTTATTAGGGACAAAGCAGAAACTTCCAAGAAGCCTAAGTGAGCCTCTAAAGGACGGGACTTGAGTTATTCCGTGGTCAAGCAACACATCAGCAACCCCTAAGGGTGCACGCGGGATAGGACACTCCAGGGCTCAAGCCCTAATCCCAACAAGCTCTATCAGAATTGTCACTAAGGGTTTAGAAATGTGTGTTTTAGCAATCTTCTCAACTAACATTTAAGAACAATCACATCAAGCTTTAAGTCAGCCCACCAGCCATCACGCATCTGTTCCAGCATTCCTCTAGAACTCAGCTAGTGGCGCCTCCCAGCTCAGCAGCCCCCGGGGGTACACTATGCAGCTGTCCTGAAGCTCTTGTCTGATTAGACCTCAGGATTGGCAGTAGATGAAGCCCCGTGTGCTGAGGAAGCGCCAGGCAATTGCCTTTTCTTAGATGACTCAAAGATGAACAGGCTCACTGTGCTCTGATTAGCAACCCTTCCCATCCCGCAACCAGGCAGAATGGGAACGCACTGTCCTTTGCGCAGGCCAAGGGGCTTGCTTCCCAGCCATCAGTTTGGGTAAGGGAGACCATGATCAACAGAAGTCACTGCCTGTTCCCAGATTGTCACCATTGCCCGACCACTGAGACATTCTGTCCTGCTGTAATGCTCTGCTTGTTGGCCTGGCTCAGGCCCTGGCTGGGCAACCACACAGGGAATTCTGTTCAACAAGGAACAAGCCCATTAGGAAAGCCTTTCTTTCCCTCCTGACCCCAGAAAGAAATGCCAGTGAAGCAAACTAGCACTTAAAGAGAAACAGTGTACAGTGTGTGGCCCCACTGTGTAGCCCTCCGAAGCCATGGACTCTGAAGTGTTTACTATGGAGGTCACTGTGTGGCCAGCTGGTCATAGGGAAGGGGAGCCTGGAAAAGAGGCTCTGTCTTTCCTATCTTTGCGATTCACCTTGAAATTGCTGGCTACAGACTAGAGGCACCATAACTGTGCGTGTGTAATAAAAACCTTCCATGAAAAAATTCTGATAAATATAATGAAGTAACATCTGCCCCCAGTAGCAGATCGATGGTGTCAGTGGAGTCTGCTTCAAAATCCACCAGAGGCTGAGATGACAACACAGCAATCACAGTTTCTCTCTCTCTTATTCTCTCTCTCCTTTTCTGAAAGGAAAATCACAGATACTGTTTTTAAAAGAATGTTTTTACATATTAAAAATCTAAAGCCTCTGGCCATAAGATAAACTAGAATCCAAGTGCTCAAATGTGCAAACATGACCCTCCTAAAATGCCCAATTTTGTTAAGTGCTTTAATGCCATCCAATCCCATCAGATGAGATTCATAATAGATGTATGAGTAACAATAGCAAAAAAAAAAGTGTTTTGGTACAGAAGTAGCAATAGAAAAAATTTGGTTTCCTCCCAGCCTCAAAAAAAAAAAAAAAATCCATGCTGCCCATTCTAACACCTGCTGCTTGCAATGAAGGGCCGAGCCAAGCAAGGCTTGCCCTTCCATCCAAATATCCATCCACCCGCAGAGAATTCAAGCTGTCCAGCCACACACCAGCTGCTTGCCGCGTTGCTGCAGAAAGTCAATCCTGCTTCCCTTGTCCCTCCTCGTGCTTGTTTTCCTCTTCTGTCTCTGTCAGTGATGCAGGAGTAGCGACTACTGTCTCAGCACCTACTGTGAACCCATAAACCAAGATCTGAGGCTCATCCAGCAAGGGCTGGAGACTTCCTGCTTTCCCTTTAAACCCTCTCTTCTGCCTCCAGCATACACTGCAATAGAAAGCTTTCCCTGGGTTTAGAGAAAGTGAGCCTTCTTTAAAGGAAGATGATGACTGACGAGTTGTGATCCGACCGCATACTCCACTTCTAGCCTCCTTTTGTCTAATTCATGATGAAGAAATGTCTCTCAAGATCTCAACCCTATTAGGAAGCTCATTTTCTTCCCACTTAATTTTTCTTTCTCAAGCACTGGATTCACAAAATAGTTGTCTGTCCTATCTGGACTTGACTTATGGTTTATATTATTTTATAGATGTGTATTTAAAACAATGGCTGTAAATGTTAAAGTGTAAATGCCCTTCGGCTGTATGGTTGACTGATGAATTGACAGTGATTCTTGCCTGTTTAAATTTAAATGCCTTCCATTCAGGCAGGACCCATACTTGTCTAGCAAACCTACAACCACAGAGTGACCTTACAATTGATCTTCACTTTACAATGAATGACACTATAATGTGAATAATATCTCCTAGATAATCATGTTTGCAAGCTATGGTGGCCTTGACAGTCTGACAACATCCTAGGGAATGTCCCGCACTATATCCTCATCCAGCGCTACTCAGTCTATAAGGATGGAAAAAGAGATCTAACCTTGATGGTCACACCACATAGCACATAGAAAGACATCTCTTAAAATTCATCTCTTCAGAAACAGAGCTTCCTGTAATTTATGTAGAGATTTTGCTCATGCTAGAAGAGGCTCCCATGCCTTAAAGTGTCTTGCTGTAGGCCTTAATCAAAATGTTAACTTCTGGCTTCTGATCTTAACCTTTGGAGAAGCCTTCTTTGATCAACTTATTGAATCCAGACATCTCTAACACCAAATGTACACAACTTCTGTTATGCTTTATATCAACCCACTATTTCATTCTTAGCAATAAACCAGAGCACTGATTCAAGTCACCACAGACCTTATTCTTGACTTCAGTTCTTGTTTCTCCCTAACATTTTTCTCTCTAACTTCCTTTCCCTCTTCTTCCCTTGACCACCAAGATGAAATAAAGGTGTCATTAAAGCTTTGGTTTGTCCAGTCCACTAACATCCTACTTACCAGGCAGGTTACATAGCCAATCTTGAAGTCAAGGCAAAGGGAAACAAGACAATGTAAACTTGTTTGGTGACAGGAAGGGGGCTAAACCAGTACTTATGACCCAAACACCGAACTAGAAAATGTCAGTAACCTGCTAGCTCACTAATGCTGAGAAATATTCTATAGTTTGTCCTGAACTCACAGATAAGTATGAAGTATATTCCAGATGTTTGTCCTGGACTCACAGATAAGTAGGTAGTATATTCCAGATGTTTGTCCTGGACTCACAGATAAGTAGGAAGTATATTCCAGATGTTTGTTTGTCTCTCTAAGATCCTGTGTTGAGATCTAACTTCCAGAGTGATGGTATCAAGGGTCAGGCCTTTTGAAATGATGGGGCTGTAGGCCTCTATCTTCATGGATGGAATTAATATTCTTAAAAAAGGTCTAAGGGTTTTTTTTTTAATCTTTTTTCTCCTGTGAGACAGGCACATCTTTGAAGCACAGGTAGAGTCCTTACTAGACACACTGTGCAGGCAACTTAACCTGGGAATCTCCAGTCTCCTGCATTGCAAGCAATAATTATATGCTGTGGATAAATTATTCAGTCTAAAGCATTTTGTTATAGACTGAGACATATAACTGACGGAGACAGTGGGCCATGCCTATCACAATCTGTGATATGTTCAATAACAAAATAAAGACCTGCAAAGAACATGCTGAAAACAGATCAGAAAATAAAGAAAGAAAGTATTTTGCCTATCATTTCAGAACTCAGGCAATGACAGTCACTGGTTCATAACATTGATATAGGCTTATTTCTGTCGTCCCTGTCTAAGACATAGGGTATTTACTGAAGAGGACGGAAAATCAATGGGCCAACTGGGGAAAAAAGAAGAGAAACTGTATGAAAATGTTGGCTGATGGGAGATATTTAAATTTAATTTTATTTCCATTTCTTGCTGGCTAGCTGGAATTGGCTTCAACAAACCACTGTTTTTCCTTTATTATCATCAAAAGATTTATCCAATGGAAACATCTTAAGGTTTGTTGCTAATTTGTGCAAAAGTAAAAGAAAATGGCTGGCATCAAAGTATTGGCCAATACCTTGCTCCGATTACACTACTGTTAGGCCCATCTACAGTGTGCCCGTAGTATTCCCTTAAACCTTCAAACACTTTGCAACAGTCATTTTGTTGTTTGGTTTAAAGGTTGTCTAGTAGATCTGTATAATAAAAAATACTGGGCTATGTGTCTGGATAATGGGATACATTTCCCACCAAGTCAGGCCCATCCTGTTTAGTAATGATCAACTTCCTTTTCTCTCTTCTCTCTATTTCCACCCTGACTTCTCTCTAGTCACTGCCTGACCTTTCACTCACATTACTACCCATCCTGCTACCTCGTGTTCCAGGCCCCAGTTTTACCCTCCTCTAGTACTTTTACAACAGACAAAGCAATTTTCCCAAAAAACTAATTTAAGCAAGATACCTGTATATTTAATTTCCATTACCATCTAAATGTGAATTCAATCTATCTTTGGTGCTTGATGACCCACTTGCAATACACTGCTAGAGAACAACCTAGCACAAGGTCACTTAGTCATCCCAAGTCTTGGGCTTCATATCCAACTCTAGTAATAATAATAATAAAAATAATGTTATTATAGATTATCAATCCTTTATTTCTGAGACTAGTAATAATAATAATGATGACAATTAATGACAAAGTTATTATAGATTGTGAATCCTTATAAATCAAATAGTAAATGTTAGTCCATTAAAATCATGATAGCTGGTGTGACGGTTGGTTTTAACTGTCATGTTGATGTAATGTAGAGTCACTGGGAAAAGAGTCTGGATGAAGTGTTATCTTTATTAGGTTGACCTGGAAGTGAGTTCACTGACGTAGGAAGACCCAAACTGAATGTGAGTGGCATCATTTCCTGGACGGGGCCCTAAGTGGATGGAAAGGAGAGAGTAAGCTGAATGGAAGCTTGTGCATGCATCCTGTCTCTGCTCTCAACTGCTCTTGACTAGATGTTTTGAGTCCCTGTCACCTTGGCTTCCTTTCAGTGTGGACTGAAAGTTAGAACTTGGGGCTAATGGAAACCCTCCCTGACTGTGATGCTTTTGATCAGGTCATTTTATCACTGTGACAGAAATGAAGCTGTAATAGCTGGTAAAAATGAATAGGGTTTTCATGGGGAACAAACACTTGAAAGAAAAGAAAAAGAAATTTCTGTCCGGTGCTCCAATGCGGGTCTCTGTCTCTGTCTCCTTTCATC
>NW_004949138.1:1597314-1615488 GCF_000317375.1 Microtus ochrogaster | reverse complement strand
AAGAAAAGAAAGCTTGGGAAATAGGACAGACAGAAAGGAGTGGGACTAGCCACTGAATGACAGTCTCTATGACATTAAGCCTCGTCATGTAGTTGTCATCTTCCTAGATGTTAGGTTTACCCTCATATGGAGGCATGGATGGTATATGGTAGGGGAACCTTTATACTTCCCTTTTGGTGCTGACAGAGGTACTAGTTAGGTAGCCTTCAATGCTGACATCAATTTTATTTACTTGTGCCAATGACTCTGAAATGTCACTAAGTGTTTAGTTCTATCTGAACTAACTGGCAGTGATTGCTATAGGTCCTCATGTGCTTCTAACTTTATGTCCAGCAAGACACAGGAAAACTTCATGCCTGAGCACCCAAGTTGAAGGCTTCCCTATGCCTGATGGCTAAGGGAAACGACACAGAGCTCAAACTGACTCAGAGAGAATCAAACCTAGGGGTTTGTGTGGCCTTCTGTCAGTCACTGGTGGAGGATGTGGGGTATATTGCCTTACTTCAGTATGGGCTCACAAGTGAAACCGAAATTCAGGTTGATCTCATTACCAAGCTGAAAGGAACACAGAAAAGACTTTTCGTAGACCTGACATACTGTTATTTGTCAAAGAAGGGTATTTTATGGATAGGAATGATGTCTGGAAGACAAGGAAGCATCCTGGGAAGAGTGCATATTCAAGAGAGCAACCCAAGTTCACTGGACCCTAGGCTCGAGGACTATGCCCAGAAGAGGACAAAGTGTGGTGTTGTCACCTAACATTAACATTATCTTTAGAGCACATTTCAAAGATGCTCCAATAGTCACACAAAATAACAAAGGGTCAAAACACCATTTGTTAAGGTAACTCCCAAACAAAAAAATTTATAACTCAGGCCCAGAACCTCCAGTTCTAAATTCCACAGCCTAATAGTTCAATGAATTATAACCTTAGTTGGAAAAACAAACCTTCATGGCAGGTAGAAAACTTGTGAGCAATATGACTCAAAATAAATTTGCCAAGGCCATGTGAATATATAATGGGTAGGCTCTGATATATAATATATATGCATCGTTATTACACCTATATTTAACATCTTCTAATCAGCTGCACCCAAGAGATTCAAGACAATAGCGAGATCTTGTTAATCTCTGTGCCTCAAAGCTCATTTTTTCATTTGAATTCTTAACTTTTGCAGCATATGAACTCCTTGTATTTATTTTTAGGCACTCTGCTCTGAGCTGCCTGCATCATGTCAATGTTTGCTGTGCTAACTTTGCATCTAAAGGTTATTCAACACACCAAGATATGAAAACGCACTCACACTTTTACCTCAAAGAAATTGTGCTTGGATTCTGCTGTATGCTCTGATGGTGTTAAATGTCAGAAAATACTGGAACTGTAAAGTACTGGGAGGTATGCTACAACTCTGCCCTAGATTGTCTGTGCTGCTGCAGGATATGAAGACGTCACTGCTCCTGAGCTCAGAGCTGGCATTCTGGTGTCAGTCTGTCAGATTTCTGAGAGGATGTAGATTGGAAGACGGTAGAGAAGTCAGTGATTATATCTCTCTGTCTGCAACACATGTAGCCAAAGCCAGCATCCTCAGAGGTGCATGCTGGGCTGAGAGGGCACAGGAGCAATGTGTGTGTGTGTGTGGGGGGGGTGTTCTTGGCTGAGAGTAGCAACCATGTTGTTCCATGGCATTTAATTCCCACGTCAACCTTAAATGTGTCAATATTACTTCAATTTTGGGAACAAGGAAATTGGATCTTGAACAAGTCAAATTATTGGGCCAGGGTTCTTGCCCTGTTCTCCAGCTAGTGGCAGAAGTAATGCCTGTGGTTGCTTCTGAATAAACTTCCAGTTCTAACCCTCAAGCCAGCAATGATGCCTCGTAGCCTCTCTCTGGTGGAAGAAGCCATTGTATTGCTTCTGGATTTGTCCAGCATTTCAAAGCATAGGCAGAATCCTGTCATGACTGCTTCTTCCCTCATGAGTCAAGAGCCAACCCACTCCATGACTTTAAAGCAGCAGAGTAAGCCAAGAAAACGAGTAGCTGTCAGTTAAGGAATATTCACAGGTGGAGCTGGCCATCTCCATCAGTTACACACAAGACACACACACACACACAGAGAAAGAGAGAGAGATAGAGAGAGAGAGACAGACAGACAGACAGACAGACAGACAGACAGACAGACAGACAGACAAAGCAACACACAGATGCCTACTATCAAGTCAGGAGAAACAAGTTTTAAAATGGTCTTGAAAATCCTGCTTTGTTTAGAAATGAGATTGATTTGCCTTTTGTTTCTACTCAAGGAGCAGGATATGCTGTATTTTAATGTCTCCAGACACAAAAGAATAAAGTGATATTTATTTTTAATGGTAGCAATAAGTGTTATAAGTATATCATAATTAAAATAGTTATATTAAAATTACCTCATATTTTAACCACACGATGTGATAATTATCATGAACAAATAAGAATACACCATTCGTCTGGATAGCCAGCTATCCCTAGGGGACTGATGGTGCACTGCACGGGTGCATACAGTTCCAAAGGTCAGAGCTGTGATCTTAGCGGCATGTACAGCCCATGGTCATGGCTAAATCAAACCAGTGTCTGTTCCTTGTATGACACTATGGTGTTTCCATGTTTACAGGTAGCTTCCATGTTCCAGAGGCAGATGTCCCAAAGAGTGGGCGACCTGCAGAATTATACTGTTCATCACTTGACTGTTGGCAGAGAATGACTTTGGTTGTGAGACAAGGCTTTATACTGTTTTTGGTATATTGACTGGCTTCTAGGAAAAAAATTCAATTGGAATATCATAGCCCATCATTGACAATAACCATCCTATGTCCACTGCTGTGCAGCTGTTGCTGTAGTCCATTTGAAGGAATAGTCTGAATATTCTGAAGGAACTTCTTTTACTCATATCTGCTGGCCGTGGAACTTAACTGATCCTTGTTATATGTCTACCATACTTCAAGTATGGTACTCTTTGTGTTCAGGTTAATCAAAACCTTCTTGTAAGAAATACCATGTGACAGAAGTGGAGTTATGACTCAGTAAGTAAGGCCTGGCTTCCCAGCCCTCATATGTCACTTCACAACCATTTGTAATTCCAGTTCTAGGGAATCTGGTGCCTTCTTCAGTCCTTCATGGGCTCCTGAATGCACAGGGTATATATAAGCTAATGAAAGTTCACAAATATACATATAAAAATAAAATTTAAAAAAATATCCCTGGCTGGCAAATGATGAAAACTCTTTGCATCAGAAAATCAGGTCCACCCAACCAACTGACAGCCGCTCTCACTCACTGCTCCTCAGTTGACTAAGTGATAGCCGCTCTCACCCCACCTCAGTTGACCAAGGGATAGCCGCTCACACCTCTTCACAGTTGACCAAGGTTAGCCGCTCACACCGCTTCTCAGTTGGGCAAGGGATAGCCTCTTTCACCCCTCTTCAGTTGACCAAGGGATAGCCGCTCTCACCTCTCCTCGGTTGACCAAGGGATAGCTGCTCTCACCCCCTCCTCAGCTGACTTCACCGCTCCTTAGTTGATCAAGAATAAAAGTGCCGAGTATGGCATGACACCAGATGGTCCTAACCAGTAACATGAGGTTCCAACAGCACTGTACTACCTTTTGACATTACAAAATAATTTTAATTCTCCTTTCACAAAGACTCCAATTATAAACCAATTCCCTTTAGATTAAGTACACTTTGATAGCAATTCCCTTATACCAAAAAATATAGCACAAGATAATGGGCTGTGAGCATAGTTTCAATGCTAATAAGAGGCAGTTAAACAGCCCCGAGAAGTTCATTGTGACTACGTTTTCATTGCCATGATAAACAGCGCATAATGCCCTTCAATTATGGCCTTAATGTAGGAAAAAAAAAAGAATATCTATGACAATTTATCTGAACTAAATTGTAATTTCATTTCTATGATGCTGCCCTTTTAATAAATAAAAATTCCTCTCATCCATCCCATTGTCCTGAGGTCAGGTGTTGACAGTGAGATGAATTGCAGGAAGAGGGTTGCCAATGCAATCAATGCTATCACTATTCGTAAGTTAGTGAGACTTGCTCAGCCACCAAGTTTGAGTTCAGCCTCTTTCCTGCTCTCTGAACACGTTACAAATAAAACATTATTGATGACTGAAACATAAATGGAATTGTGGGTTTCAGCCTGCCATGAGCAATGGAATGAGAGGACACACGAGAGAAGCCCCCAAGACATGAGAAAACTTGTGTTTAAATGCCTCAGTGTTACATACACTCGTAAAACACACCTGTAATACATGTGCAGCTCTCTGCATTTCATCAGCTTAATGACCATCAAGTCACTGAACATCACTTGCACCAAGACTACTTCATCACCTCTGCTGAAGGATGCTCATAGCTACACTCCTGATAGTACAGACTCACATTGCTGCCTCCACTTCAAATGAATAGAGTCAAACACATTTTGGCTAGCTTTATACACTCAGCATTATGATTTCTAGATCTGCCTATATCGTCCTTTCTCTCTCTCTCTCTCTCTCTCTCTCTCTCTCTCTCTCTCTCTCTCTGTATGTTCCATATTACATGCCATGTCTCAGTGATTGTAGCCATTAACTCAAATAAGGAAGGGGTATTTCCATAAGTTTTGTACAAGACTCTCCGTCACGATGGTGGAGAGACTCATAAACCCCCACCTCCTTCAGAAGACTTACAGACACTTAACAGTTGCTGAGAGGGAGTCAAATTCTTAGTGGTAAAGCCACTACTAAATTGTCTTTGCTTAAGTAAATAATTTTTCCTAATCTGAATTTATACACATAACAACCGTAATTAAATGCAGTGGGCCACAAATAAAAGTCATGAGGGTAGAGGGGAAATTTGTTGTAAAGAAAGGGGTTTTGTAGAAGGGGAAAGAGGGCAAGAGAGGATAATTCTGGGATTGTGGTCAATGTAAATTATCTACATGCCTGCAATTGCTAAAAAAAATAAAGGTAATAATGGAATTTTAGGAATAGTGTACTGGTTAGTTTTTGTTAACTTAGCATAAACTAGAGTCATTTGGGAAGAGGCAATGACACTTGAGAAAACGTCTGCATTGGATTGGTCTACAGGCAAGTCTCTGGTCATTTCCTTGATTACTGACTGATGTGTGAGAGTCCAGGACACTACACACCTGGGCAGATGGGCCTGGATTGTAAAAGAAAGCAGGCTGAGAAAACCATGTGCAACAAACCAGTATGCAGCATTTCTCTGTGATTTCTGCTCAAGTTCCTGCTTCCGGGGTCTTGCTGGGAGTTCCTACTTGGCTTCCTTTGATGATGGCTTTTAACTTATAATCCATACAAACCTTTCCCTTCCCAAACAGCTTTTGGTAAGAATGTTTTATCACAGCAACAGAGGTCAAACTGGGAGGGTCCCAAAGTTGTTTTTTCTGATGACCATTTTAAACAACTTTAGTTAACTATACTTACACAGAAGAGCACAGTAGAATGCCGCATTGATGATTTAAAGAGATCTGATTACAACACTTAGTTTTAAAGGACTCACAGTTTTGTGTGTGTAATGTTCATGACAGATTGTGGGGCTAATGGGGGAAAAGGAAAGCAACTCAGAACTGTTAGATGAACAAGACAGTTGGATCAACTCTAGCTTTGTGTGTGGTAGAGTAAACAGCAAGTCAGGAGTGTGAGTGATTGACACAGGCAGACAGGATGCACTTCAGGACATTCTGTTTAGTGAAGATTGTGATGAAAGCTTGCATATTGTATGATTCCATTCCTGTAACATTCTCAACATCACACAACACAGAGATGAAGAACAGATTAGTGGCTGTTGAGGGGCATGCGTGGATGAGGGGCAGAGAGTGACAAGCTGGGCTGGGTACTAGTTCAATAGATGTGTCGAAGTTCAAATGGAGCTGAACGCTCTCCAATCTGTGTATACCTCTGTGTGAACCCCGCTGAACATAGGTCTGATTTCCTCAGATAGCCTGTTTCCAGCTCCAGCCCTTGGCATTCTCTCGTGGATGGTAACATTTCCAGCGCTATTCAACCTGTTCTCGTTTACTCAGACTTCGTATTGGAAACTGAAACCAAGCTTTCTCCAGGGGTCACCCTTCCCACTGTGTGTTACCTACCCAGCCTTTGTAAACCATCATGCTGAGGGTCAAGTAGACATCTCTGCAACCAAGTCACCTTGCCCACCTCTGTTCCCCCAGCCATCGGATTATACCAGTCATTCTCCTAAGTATCTACGGCCACCTTTGTCTAGTTCTTTAAAACTTTCTTTTCCCTACATGGTCTTTTTATACAAAGCTATTTCTGTCTAATTCACAGTAATGTCAATGTCCAGGCAGATAAAAATTTCAAAATTCTGTGTTCTCATTTCTCCCAGCCCTTCACTATTTCTGGCATCCTTTTCTGCCTTAAACGTTTTGCTCAACCCAGCTGAAATCTCCACTTAAATTGTCCCTCTCCACTTACCGTCTTCAGTCTTTCTGGTTGACACACTGTCATACCCAAAGTCAACACTGGTGTCCAGACTCCAGCATCCTAGCTTAGGAAATGCCTTTGGCTCCTCACATCTTCATGTCACCTCTGTCTTACCAAAGTTCTGTGACCACTCATGCCAGCCCCATTGCGCATGCCCCATCCCCTCTGTCTCTTGGGCCCACTCACTTAAAATGCAACTCTGGCTACAATCAACTCTTCTCCTGTCCTCACCTGCACCAGTGAGACTAAATGAAGCTGGAAATAAACACAGGACTGCTGACTGCCCTCTCTTTAAATTCCATCTCAGTCTCCACAAGAGAGCCCTTCATGTGGCCAGACAATCACCCCGTAGCTCCCCAGTTCACTCACTATCCTGCTTTCTGAGGTAACTTCTTGGAACTTTTCCTCTCTCCTGAAATATTTAAGTTTCATCTTTGTCTCAGACATTTTGCTGAAAAAATAGAGCCTAACAGATGAGAGACTGTGGGAATGCCCCCACTTAACCTCCACCTGCATCAGGTCACGTGGCTCTGTCTTCCTGTTTACTGCGTGAAAAACATTGCTTTACTGCACCTAAAAATTCTTTTAAATTTTCTAGAATTTTCTTCTTTCCCTTCTACCATAACCCTTGCCACCATATCCTCCTTACGAGTGTACTACTATCTAAAGAGATAGAACTTTAAGCCAACACTCACTCTTTGCCAGGTCATCACATACTCCCCTTTTGCTTCCCAACCTAAACCATATACACTGTTCCCAACCTGAACTCTACTTCTTACATGGTCTCTGAACTTCCTCCAGTCAGGGTTTGTCCTTGTACTTGATGCAAATCCTTGCTAGAGGTACAAACGGTATCCACGTCCCACACCCAATGCCTACATCTCATCCCTTGTGTACCTGATTAACTGGCAGCAGTCTTTGGAAATTAGACCTTGCTATGCAGTCAATGTTGCCTAAACTTAAACTTGGGACCTACCTGCTGCACTTCCCAGTGCTGGGGTGTAGGTGCTCGCAGCCCTGCCCACCTTTCCCTTCTCCACACATCTGTTTCTTTAGCTTCCCCCGTGTGTCCTTGTGTCACTGACCACAAGCTTACATCTTCTCTGGTGAATTCTCCTTATGGTTCAACTTCCTGTCTCCAAACTTGGAAGGCTATAGTGCCTCGAATTGCAGTCCTGACGCTCTTCTCTTGTTTCCTTAAGGTTTCCTCTGGTGAGTTTGACAACAATATCTAAGCCATTCAGACCATGTCACCTATAACCAAAATACAAAGAACACAGTTTAACTATTGGTATTAACAGGGTGAGACCAGCAAAGTTCCTGGCATTGCACATTCCCCAGAAGCTTCCCTTTGCAAAGCCAGTCTCCAAAAGTGCTTCCCTGGTGTCCCCCTTCTCTGCTCACTCTACACTGACTTCTTGCAGCTATTGTTCCCACTGTGTATCTGATCTTAGATAGGACAATCTTTACTTCTGGCTCTTCTTCCTTCCCTTCCCTTCCCTTCCCTTCCCTTCTCCTTTCTTTCTTTCTTTCTTTCTTTCTTTCTTTCTTTCTTTCTTTCTCATTTTTCCTACTGTCCTCTCTATGGTCCCTGCTTCAAAGCTAACAATGGTGAGACTTTGGTTTCTTATTTTAACTGTCACCATTTGGTGAGAATATTTTCTGATTTGGAAGCCATTTATTATACAATGTCTTCTTTGTAAACTCGAATACTCACAACAAAAAGTGTTTTCAATCTCTTGATATGTAATTACTAAGTGTAGGTAATGAGATAACATAAATAAGTTGGAGATGATTCTTTCTTCTTCCAAGTGTCCTGTGGACTCACTTTGCTTGGCACTGTGCTTTTTATCTTCATGTCTCCTGGTGACTGGTAGACTAGCAGAAACAATGCTCTTTGCGGTAACCCTGCAGCTTATTTTCAAACACAGGCTTTTACAAACAATTTTAATCTAATCAAAATGTAGTGATAGCCCGGAATTAAAATATGCTAGGAGAGGATTTCCTAATGGTTTACTTCAATGGGATGTGAAGTTAAAATTGTTAAGAAGTTCAGAATGCTAATTAAGCAGTTAGAAAGCTAGGAGCGAGGGAAAATAAGCTGACATGAACTCGACATCAACTTTCCTCATTAAAAGTTCACAGAAGTCAGTGACCAGATGGCACAGGCTGTAAGGTCATGGCCATGAGGACTCCTCCGGGGCTGTGCCTTTAGTCATTCCATCAACCAGCAGGGGGAGACACAGAATGCTTCTTGCTACCCCAGAAACAACTCCCTGAACATGGGGACTTCATCAGACCTTTCTCTGTCCCTAACAAGCACTAGTTGGCCCAGACGCAAGCACTGCCCTGTAAGTGCTTTTGGTTTCCTGGTTGGAGTTGAGTTTTCAAGCAGCTCCTTCTAAGGAGGATCTTGGGTGTGGATGATGGTTTGACCATAAGGTTCTAAAACGTTTGTGGACATGACTGGCGCTCAGCTAATTAAAAAAATTGAACTTTCCTCTATCAACTAATTTTCACTTGTAATTAATTGTAACCCAAAAGTGTGTGGAGACAAGAACAGAGTTTTTTTATAGACCTGGAGACAATGTGTGCTGAGTTTTTAAAATGTCTCTGGTGGTACCCACAGGGGCTAGAAGTTCTAGGGTTTATGTTTGATCCCTTAAGAACAACATAATTTTGTTTTCATTTCCTTAGCAATTCAGTTTCACACTTGCCCAAGACCTCTACTGTACACCTAAGTTAAGCTACGGAGACAAGAGAGCATCATGGCATCTTGTATTCCGACAAATGCATAGTTAGTAAATAGTCATTGAACAATCTAATCTACAAAGCACAGAAAGTATGAAAGAGGTGTTGAGGTCCCTCAGACAAGGAATAACTAATGTTATGGGAAATAGGCTCAAAGACTGTGAGAAGGCATATAGGAAAAAGAAATCTGAGTAATTCTCCTTCATTTGAATTCAAAGGGGGAATCTGGTGGGAAAGATAAAAGAATTGGGCAAGTCTAGCAGGCCAGGAATGGAGCAGACTCCAGAGTAAATCAAGAGAACTCACTGTAGTCAAGCATATGACTGTTCAAAATCAGGTGGTTTTCAGGCTCCTCACTAGACACACCTGCTGAGAGGCACATCACAGAGAAAACTCAAGGACTGTGGGATCAAATCTGAAACCTTAGCACATGGGCATGACATATGGCCTCCTCCTAGGGAGGTTCCTTCCAATATACTCACAAGAAAATGAGCTGTGAATGACTAGGTAGCACAGGTTCTCAAAAGGTAAGTGCTATACTTAAGGACAATCACAGCTTCAAATGAATTTTCCTACTCAACAATAATATTTCTATCCCCAGGCTTTAATTTTAGATATTTAATATTACACATCATGGAGAAACCTCCAAAAGAGTTTCTTGACAAGCAAAATTGGAGACCTTCACATAGTTACAAAGGCAAAATAACTCGAAACAAATCTCCATTTTCCTTTCCTCATTTGATTTCCTCAATTAATAGTTTTATTTAATATTACAAACATTTCGTTATTTCTTTGAGAATTTCATACATTTTAATCATATTCATTTCTTACTCTTACCCATGACTCCTTCTGGATTCTACCCTACCTCACTATCCCCATTTGTATATATTTTTTTTTTATTTTCAATAACTCATCAAGTCCACTTTGTGGCACTCATATACTTCTGGATTGATTGACCTGCTAGGAGATACGCTGTTAAAGAAAACTGGCTCTCCCACCTTCAGACACCATCAACTGTCCATAGCTCCTCAGCTATAGGACTAGGTATAGCTAAGGACTCCTACGCCACTTCCTCACCGCTGATGGGCTTGATCTTATACAGGTCTTATGCAGGCAGCTACAGTCGCTGTGACTTTATGACTGCAGTGGTCTCTTCCTATCACAAACAAGCCATTTTGCTTTGGTAGTCTCTGATCTCTGACTCCTACAATCCTTTCTTCTCTTCTTCTAGAATAGAAAGGGTGAGAAAGATTCTTAAGCCTTGTTGGGAGATGATCTAGATGTCCCATTTCTGACTGAGCACCTACTGACATTTTTTTTCTGCCCTTTGGCTAATTGTGAGTTTCTGCATTAACCACAGTCCACAGAGACATCTCTGATGAGGTCTCACATAGTCCATGAGTAGAGAGAGATGAACTCAGAAGGCAATCTGATGCTGTTTCACTCCACAGAACAGTAGCAAATCTTCCCTGAAGCCTGTGAGCTTCTTGACCACGGGTTCTTGTTTTATCGTATCAAGGTGTTTCCTCCCACAGACCAGAACATTCCCACCGTTATTGCACTCATGGGCACATCTTACCACACTGGTGATTATTAAAGTTCACAGTGTTCACAGCTGGAGGAGACTATTGATAGATTTCTTTTTCTCCCTAGTAGCCTTCCAAACACCTTCCAGTATGAAAACCAGCAGAGAGGGAGGACCTTGCTAGTCAGTACCCACGTGATTTATCCATTCTCTGTGACCAATATGTATGCTGTTTTCAATTATTTAATCTTTTAATTTTATAAAGCATTGGGTAGAGATGACATTTTTGGAGAACTAAATTTCTAGTACTGTTATATAAAATGAATGTAGGCTGTTGCTTTTTAATAAGTGATTTGCAAAAAAATGAAGACTGGATCTGCCAAAAATCCCCACCCAAATCTCATTTACAGTACTTTCAAGAGGGAAAATAAAAGCCCTAAATGTTTGCACAAAACCTAATTATGAGTTTGCAAGTATTTCAAGCGGCTGAAGATGCACAGCCTTGACAGGGAAGAATCAGAATGAGAAGAGGCACACTATTTCCAGGAAGTAGAGCAAGGACAACTTCTGGGGCCAAACTCAGGAGAAAAGATACATATGGCACTTCCAACAGTGTTGGGTTTTGCCGATAGAAAAAAAAAAAAGAGAGAGACATGGAGTGTAAAGAAAAGAGAACAACAGTTAACAAAAGGGTTCTTTCTCCTGGAGAGGCATGAGCTTGGGTGAGCAAAAGGAGGGCGAAGAGGCTGGAGTCCCTGGGTGTCCTCTGTTCCTCAAACCTAAAGAAGGGTCACTAAGTTCTTTCTCTCTGCTTGGCTGCTTCTCTCCTTACCAGGTAAAACTTTGGGCACTAGAAGCAGCACCAAGATAATATTTTTGCCTTTTGCCCTGGAGGGATCCTAACCCCAGCTCACATGTCAATTCTTACCTGCTTTGGAGAGATAGAAAAATTGCCAAGTAAGACATCTTTGGAATGCCCACCATTCTAGACTCCAGGTCCAGACATCCAGGGGAAACACTAATAATGCTCACAAATGGTAGTTAGAGGCGTCGCTGGCTCAGAGCAAAGGTCTTCCTCAAATCACACTCTCACTAGCTCTCCATAGCTCCTCTTTATGCGGCAGATGTGACAGGAAGTGGCCCACATTTTCAGACAGACGTGAACTGCTGGGGAATTGCAATACTGTTAACCCCTCAGCTAGATGACCACCAAGGAGACATTATTCAATGAGAAGAGATCCCAGCTAGCCCTCTTGCATTTAATCAACTCCTTGAAGAGTATTCAGACTTTTGACATTGTGACACACATTGTCACCTACAAAGTTTATACTCAAAAAGCAAAGCACACAACCAAGTCACAAAAGTGATAGCAGAAAAGCATCATAGTGTGATGAGTTAAAGGTTAACAGAGTTGGGTCGCATACACAACTACCCTGGAACACACAAGGTGGGGTGTGGACTGGACCTGCTGCCAGAACCCTCATTTGGTTCCTACATACTTTCTCCCTCCTTCTCAATTCTACTGCTAAAGCTGCTGTCTCATTTTCAATTTGTTCCATTTTTCCTCCACGGTGTGTGGCTGTCCTGATAAACTGTGACCAGCCACTGATGGAAAGGAAGATCCTCCTCTGCTGACCTGGCTGAAAATCCTGACACAACTGGTCCATACCCACAATCAGAGAAGGAATGAATCACTTATCAAATCTGCCTCCCACTCCTTTCCTGTGGTCCTCAGACTCAGAAAGTAGAGCCTGTAGAGATAAAACAAAAGGATGTGATAGGATTGACTACTCAATTTTAAATCTTCGCGTGAGATTCTCTAAGTTGAAAAGTGGGAAATCTATCTCTATAAAGTGTTCATGGTAAGTATGTTCATCTTTACAGGACATACATCTTTTTGGCAATTACTCCATTCTGCCTCTAGAGCATCAACCAGCACAGTGGATGAATGAATGAATGAATGAATGAATGAATGTATTATTCTTGAAAAAAATCAATAAAATTTTACAAAAAGGTACAGCCTGCTTTGCCTCCTGCTTGTAGCTTACTGACTTTAACTAGAATGCAAGGTGCTGGCACAATAAATAGTAGAACTTGGGATATAACCAATACGTACTCTCAGAGACTCTCCCCAACAGTCAGAGAGACACTTTCTGTGGCTCATGTACGAAGCATGCTTTCTGGCTAAGGGAAAGAAGCCTCTAAGTGAGTTTCTCACTGAGAACAATATGTGTAAGTCAGATCATCGGACAGATCTACCTTTCCCAATCAGACAATGATAACTGCCATTTTAACTCTAGCAATAAAGTGAGCACCCTAATCTCCATCACCTGTGATGGCACTTATCCAAACTTTAAAGAAACACTTGTGCATTCACATAAATGTAGAATGAGCATGTAGACCCTTGGATTGCTGAAGATGTGTTTGGCTACTTTAGTTCAGCCCTTTGCAGTGGGACCGACAACACAATAAACCGTTCATCTTGCTTCCTTTTGAAATCTCATTAGAAAGCAATTCCTTAACATACACCTACCAATTTTAATCATAGGTAGTATGACCATTTGATATTTCCTTTTGTCAAGATGCCAAAATATTTAGAGCACCTTACCAACATCCCCCTAACCAAATTTCCATTTTAACATCAAACCTGTTGGAACCCAGAGACAAAGCCCCTTTAGCCAGTCAACTCCTATTGTTCTGTTTTACACTGGTTGAAAAAATGAATGAATGGCAAAACAGATTGTTTTTGAAACTGATAACACAATTTGTTCTCCTGCTTCATATGTTAGATTTCCGCCTGCAGCAAATATTTACAGCAGAGTTTTAACGCTCTCAAAATCAGCTCAGTTGCATAAGGGCTGTGACTGTCTCACAAACAATCCTCATGAGAATGTGACTTTTAAAAAGAAATAATAATGGCCTCAATGTGCTATGTGTAGGGCCAATGTTTAGTTACAAGGAGACATTCAGATAGAAAATATAGTAAAAAAAAAACCCTTATTGTCAATTATTTAGCACTTCCATAAACCATTAGATGGTCAAAAATATCTTTAATTGATTCCATAGCTACCTATGCTACTTATTATTTATTACTATAACAAACTTCTCCATGGGAACAGCTAATTGTACCTCCCTGGTGGCCACTTCAAGTGGAATAAGCCTTGCACAGTACAGTCTAAGATACGCTGAAAGGTCTTCAGCTTTGGGGATTTGATTAAAACTGTATTACATGAGCACATCAGCAACCATTGCCAAAACAAAACACTGCGTTAAAACCTGAATGCTTCACTGCTCAACACAAGTGGAAGGAGCTTTGCGTGCATACATTTGTATGTATGTGCACGTGTGTGTGTGTGTGTGTGTGTGTGTGTGTGTGTGCACCTGACGAAGATGGGGTGTGGGAGCAGAAGGAAGAGTTCCATGTGTTCTGTCTTTTGCAAAAACAATCATTGTTTGCAAGAAACAATGACATTCTGTAACATAAAAAGGTGCAAAACAAAAGGCAATCTTTCTGACCACATTATAGGTACAAGCAAAATCTTAGACTTGGTGATAAGGAAGTAAGAATGCAAATTACTTTATTGCCTAGCCCCTCCTCAGTGCACACATGCAATCACTCACACACACACAGACACACACACCTTTAAAAGAAGCATAATTGTTAATCTTCTCTTTAGTAGAAAAGACAGATGTTATGGAAATAGTAAGCCACACTCTGCTCAGAGTGTTCTGTGGAAAGAGATTCCATAGACAGCACTCTACACGGGAAGATTTAGACAATTAAGCAACCGTTGTGAGGCATGCAGATGAATAACACATGCTAAATTAAATCAATACCAAACACTGTGTAAGAAATAGGTTAATTGTTTATTTTAAACTTCATGGAAGAAAAAAATAAGTAAGCAACAGTGGAATTTGTCAACCACTGGGAGCAGTATACTGGCCTAGATTCACCACAGCAGCCCCCACACAGCATGCTCCATGACACCCATCCCTGGGCTTTCAAAAAACATTGTTTTCCACTTAAACAGTAATTCCAGATTCATTTTAAAGAAGGTGATGGGCAAGATGGAATTTATCAAACTTTTAATAATGAGATGTTGAATATTTGCTCAACAATACAGATGCTTGGGCTGAGCAGAACCTATAAAGGATACCTGTGCCTCAATTTACCAGATTTAATCATACAGAGCAAAAGTTTCTAGAGTTTTTCCTGTTTTGATGAACCTGAGTCCCCGTATCATTTCCTGAGTGAATCAAGAGGGACAAATGTCAAAAGATAGATGTGTGGCACTCCAAAGAGTGGGGATCTCTAAATATGGCTATGCTACAAGAGGCCAGTAGCTGAGGCATTTTGTCAAAGGAATATTAATGTGCATAGCTGCAGCAATGCAAGCACTAATAGCACAGCAACATGGAGAGTAGAGATGAGATGAGGGGAACCTATGTGCTTTCATATTTGCTCAGAGGTCCCAGAAGCTAACTTTACCATATTCAGGAAACAAGAAATGGAAAAGGGATCTTATCTCAGGTGGGGTATTTTAATGCCACACTAGACACTTGGATGGAGCTCTCTTTCTTTCACTTCTCCATTCTGTGATGGATGAGCAATCAGGTCCATCTTTAAAAGTGAGGAAAGAAACCTTAGGCTCCTAAAAAACAAAATTTGAAAAGATATGTCTAAGATCACAGACTGTTCATTGAGGTGAGTGCTGAAATCAGTGTGTAGATGACTCCCAAGTCTGGGATTTCTTTCATTCCCATAGTAAGTTGCTGAGAACAGTAGAAATGCATGGTTGTCTGGAATTGTAGCTCATCATCTGTCTTGAATATGCATGCTGCGTAACCACTATGCTTGCTGCAGGAAGAGGGTATGGCTCCAAGGAAACCCCAAGGGGAATGAGCATGTGTCTCCAACACCTATCTCATCACATTGTCACCAATGCAACACAGCCAAACTGAAATAATGTATATATTACTAATATTTCTTTATATGCTTTAAAATTTACATCTTTCCCATTCACAAGCAGATTTCAAGCTAGATATGTGTGTGTTTATTCAACATAATCATAGTTGGTTAGTTGAAAAATTAACCTGAAGAAAACTATAGATATATGTATATTCTACCTTAACAAACATGCTCATTTATTCAACATGGGATCTGATAAGAATCTTTCTGTGGTCACACTCATGATCATTGCGTTGTCAATCTTGGGTTGCTTTAAAATGAAGGGAGAGGTTTCAAAGCTCCCAGAACATGGCTTCCTTGCAGCTAGCTCCCTTTCCCTGGGCCTTCCTCTTGTCTGTGGCAAGCCTAATCCGCCATCTTTAGTTTAAGTGATTTCATGCAATTGAATCACTCTACTTCTTTTAGCATTAATACTTCAAAGTTTACAGAATATTTAATTAAATTTAGTGTTATAATAATTACTCTAATGAAACCAATATAAACTTGCCCAGGACCAAATACAATTGCCTCCCACAAAATATTCTCTTCAACTGGCATAAAAATAAAAAGGCAGAGCTGCCACAGAGGATGTAATTCAGTATTTTCTTCAGGAATGAGAGCACTATTTAACACAGCACACTAATAAAGACCTTGTTGCTGTCAGTGGCAGGATAACTGTAAATAAAATGGGATTAGAAGGTCTAAGTGTGTTACTAGGTGTCTGTCACACCTTGCTTGCAGATCTTGAGTGCCCTGGCAGCAGAGGAAGGAAGAAAGCCCTGCTGCTTCACAACCAGGGCTCCATTCCATTAACTCTGCATCCAAAGGTGCCGTGTGCAAGTTCAGGCCCACCCCATGCTGGCTCTTGGCCAGTGAGACCTGAGTCTTAGGACAAGGCATGCATGTACATACATACATATACACTTACATACATAGCCTTAAGCCCTCCAGAACTGAGGGGAAAAGACTTTGTAGAGATATCTTTATGCCATCTTTCAGGCCTTTTATTAACACAATAAATTATTGAATTGATCTGAGGTTCCCATGGGAAGCCATTCCTAGACACCAAGGTATATTCAAGGGTGCCATCTGTCATGTGTTGACATCCTTTGTTCCTGCTGAACAAAAGATGCCAACACATCCTTGTATTGTATTCTTGTGGGGTGGATAACTAGCTGGAGTTAGAGGTGTTGTAGGCACATCGTTTATGTCTACTCTCTTCACTGTTGATGGTTTTCCTTGTATTGCTAGCTCCCAGCTGGCCCCTGGCTCTTAGAGTGGGTAGGGAAAGTCAAGATTTATCTATATACATGAACCTTCCTTAGGTCTCAGAAAGATAGAACACACTGATTTCTGAAAAAAAAATACAAAACAGATGTTTCATATAATAAGAGAACCTGGTTGTTGGCCAAAACAATATAAAATAGTACAAAAAATAGCAATTCTATTATAAATAAAAAGAGAAAGATTTCACTGGCTGTTCTGAGCTTGGCTATAAATGCCAGGCACAGGATCAGTCTCAGTCATTTTGGTTCTTCAGAGACTTCTTCACTCTGCGTCCGTGTGCTTGGCCTTTCACTGTTACAAAGTGAAGATGCAAATTCTGGGCTCTAAAAATTTAGAAACAGAAGGAAGTCTGAGTTTCCTCATCAAACCTTGGCACTGACCAATAAGAAACAGAGCTACAGGGTGGACGGTCACCCCTTTACCCTGAGTCCCTCACGGCTCTCAGGGCATCATGCTTTATGTTAGTTCAGTTGGGAGCTTTTGGTGTTGGAGGAGGTTCCCGGGATTGAATTATCGATGGACACATTTCTGGCTATCAAAAGAAACACTGGAGAAGTAGGTCTTGATCTTGCGAAGCCCTCACAGAAGCTCTAAACATACACATATGAGTGAGATATTCTGGCATTCTTGTACCTTCGGTAACTATAGCTGTTGAGCAAGAGTTCGTGTGCTTCCATGTTGGGGTGAAGACAGTGCCAGGTGAGGATGTGGAATTGATACTGCTCAACTGAGTTATTCTGTGATGATGTCACCCCAGAGACTGAAACCTTCATTGATGTTATGCAGAAGCATCTTACTTGTAGAATGAGATCAGAATATTCTTTCAGAGACCTTCTCTCTTATATATATGTATATAAATAAAGATATGTGCAATATCTTTATTTATATACATATATAATGAATATATGTATATAAAATGAATATGAGGGGTGCTTTTAAGACATTTCCTTCCATTGTATTCAGGTTTTGTTTCCTCTCCCACTACCTGCTTACCACATTAAGAATTCCTATTTCAATCAAAGACAATAAATAGCATCCACTTTCTCAGCTGGAACTTTGACACTTATTCTGAACTGATAGTTTTACCCACCTGCTGTTTTCAGTCTGTCTGCAAGCCTAACTGGCTAGGCTTAAAGTATCTATCGCTCATCTTCCAGCTTTTGCTCCTTTG
>NW_004949138.1:1520930-1597186 GCF_000317375.1 Microtus ochrogaster | reverse complement strand
CAGCCCTACCAAAGCTGGCTCTGCACTTCCACCACACAGGCCTACCAAAGTTGGCTCTTAACTGCACAGCAGTTTTCACATTCTAGTTCTTACCTCATCACCAGCCCATTCTATGACAGTAACCAAACTGTTCCAAAAGGCAAACCAAACCATGCCTCTTTTCTACTTAGAAAATCTTTCAGCTGCCTCCAGCCTAAACTATGAGAAGAAATCCTGAATAAGTAGGTCTTGGTTTTGCAAACCCTTCACAAAAGCTATAGACACACATATATGAGCCAGACAAATAGGCTCTATGGGCCTTTGCTTCCCTGAGTGACACTTCATCAACTCTTCTTGCAAAGGCCAGTTGAGGCCTCAGAGATGATCCCTCTATACCCTGCAGATGAATGAATCCACCTTCTGAACAAAGAGAATTCGGTGCTAATGTAAGACACAAACTTTGCCATTTGGAGGAGCAGACATGTGCAAACACACAGAGGTTGTTTTGACAATTAACTCTATTACTGAGACTGTCATTGTGAAGGCAGTGATTAAAGGCACCTCTACTAGAGTTCCCTGTTTAAAGTAGAGAAGAAGGGAGTCAGAAATCTGTTTGTGAGTCTTTAACCTAGCTATGTCAGTGCCTTCTTCCATTGCCAGCAGCTTATTTAACTCTCATACTTTTTAAAAGTCTTTGGTCAGTAGTTATAGTGTCCAACAGCAGGGTTATCACTGAGCACTGAGGACAGCCAGTGCTAACATCAGCACACATATGTCAAACTCCTAACATTCATCAATGAAAAAGGTTTTCTGATGTATTACGACATTGAATTTTCTTTACAATTGTTGAAATAAGAAATGAAAATCAAACAGATCATCAAGCAGTTAGCAATATTTGGGGGGATTCTCCTGTATAAGAAGCAAAATTGAAATTTAGAAAAACATGCAATTTCAGGATTTTTCAAAGCTCCATGAGAATAAGATCTTTGGGTTGAGTTGATGATGCTAAATCATGAAAAGAAATTATTTTATAGTTTGAATGAAAGACCACCTCTTCACAGTGTCAATTATACATGGAAAGGAGACTGAGGTCGACATTTATAAAGAAAGATAGTACACCTATCATCCATGTACTTGGGAGGCTGAGGCAGGAAGATCTCATGTTTTAGCCCAGGTTTTATACAAAATATTCACATCTTCCATTAGTTGAGATTTTACTATTCTAAATGTTTCATGTTTGGCGCTGCTTTTAGTTTGTTTATTCCTCTCTACCTCAGTCACCTGGCCATGAAAAGGGTGATAGGCAATCTCCCTTTCAGATAAAGAAGACAGAAATGACAACACAATCAGTACAGTTCTAAATGCCTTGCCACTAACAAGGGTCTCAAGGAAGTGGTTGTCTACATGACAAGCACAATTACCCAGCATTGGTTGACATTCTGTGACGGCAACAAAGAGGCTTTTAGACACTTTTCCTAACCTGAATGGACACATTTTTTTCTTACCAACCTGATAGCTCAGTTTTTCATATGAAAAGGAGCCTGATAGTATTTCTGTTTGAGATTTTTATGAGGATTTAAAACCATAATCCACATAGAATGTGCAGAGTCTCAGTAACACTCAATGAAATGTTCACTATGATCATTAGCAGGGTTTCTTCTAACACTTGCCTGGCTCTCAAACCAAGCTGTAAACTATTGGTGGTATGAAATCATGTTGTCATTCCCTGGGTGTAGCTTAGAATCTCACATGTAGTAGACCCTCAAAAATGGTTGAAGGAATAAATTATGACAAAACAAAGCATGGAAGAATGATTAAAGAAATGGAAAGCAAACAGCTGTAAGAGCAGAGTATGATCAAAGGTAAAGCTTCACTCATCCCGCACACACATGTGTGCGTGCGTGTACATACACATGTATGTGTGTGCATGTATATATGTGCGCACATGTGCATGTACATGTACGTGTGTGTGTTGGTGAGAATCCTGAAAATAGTTTTCATTTCACTCTTTTAAGAACAATTACCTCCAATGTACTATGCTTAGTACCATCCCTTCAGTCCTGCTTGTCTGGGGACATCTCCAAAACAGGGCATGGAAAGAGGAGTCACATGAACAGAAAGTCAAGTTCCTTCCTGACAGGTCATGCATTGCTCTTCGTGATGGAACCACCACCCCAGAAACATGGATACCTCTTCTCTTACTGAGAAGATGGAGTCTGGGCCCACTCACATCCTGCAGATACAGGCTGAGCATGGGAGCATGAGTCTTGGATGCCTCAGACATGCTCAGAAGTTCTGAGGAGTACCTGACCACTTTAGAATCTGCTCAGAGAGACATTTGGTATGATGCCACAGAAGAGTGAGGCCAGAAGAGGCTGTGATTTCAAGTCCCATGACTATGCAAGTGACAGCTACATTAACCAAAACACGAAATACCAGAGGAGGAACTGGCTAGAGGTGGGGTCTGGGAGGGCCAGATAGCGTCACTGGGGGTTGGAAAAGCAGAACTGGGAGGCTCATCCTTTTAACCACCAATACCAGAAAGTCATCAAGTGCAGAAAACACTAAGGTGTGGGGGAGGGGGAAAAGTTGGTTAAGATTGAATACATGGAAAAGGAACTAACTTACCAAGTAAAGATATTTAAGCACCTTCTCCATCTCTCCGATGATGGATCATTTCTTTCCAGAATTCTTTGAGCCAATTCTCCAGCTTTTGCTGTGCTTATTCTTTGAGCATTTAACACCCAAAAAAACAGGTTTAAGATCTATAAACCCCGTTTGGATATCCATTCTTGCAAAATGTGTGTTAAAATGCTTTTTAACACATTGTTTTTAAATGACATTGCCAGTGCATTTTTTCTCGTTTTATAGTCATTATATACTAGGGAATGATCCCGTACACTGTGAATACATATTACTCTCATTGGTTAACTAAGAACTGACTGGCCAGTAGCCAGGTAGGGAATATGGGCAGGACAATGAAACTAAGAATGCTGGGAGGCAGAAGAGCAGAGGCAGCGGGGTGCCAGGAGACACTGAGGGAACAAGACAAGAAGAGCAGAGGCAGCGGGGTGCTGGGAGACACTGAGGGAACAAGACAAGCTGGAGGACAAGCATAGTCATGAGCCTTGTGATAATACATAGATTACTAGGAATGGGTTAACTTAAGTTGTAAGAGCTAGTTAGTAATAAGCCTGAGATATTGCCTGAGTATTTATAAATCATATTAAGCCTAGGTGAGTTTCTTTGGGAGCTCCTGGCAAGAAAGACAATTGTAACCTATTGCTCCTTATAGTAACCCTTATGAAACTAGGCATGAAGTCTGCTTTTCTATAACATTTCAAAATAGGTTGGGAGAAGATTCAAGTTTGCATTGTTACTGGAATTTGGGGACAGTGAAAGTTTTATTTATTTTATTAGAAGCAATTTACAGAATAGTCAGTCCATCAAAATGTTAATAAAAGTAATTTCCTTATGATGGCATGAAAAATAATAGATGCTCTTAAATCAGGAGGGCAGTGAGTATTTGGCAAACATTTACATTAGGTGTTTCTCCTCTCGGGTCTGAATTCTAGGACTTGTATATGCTTTTCCTTTCAAAGAAGTCAATAATAACAAGCCAAATTAACTGAGCAAGTGAAGAGTGGGAGCTGAAGTCTGGAGATCAAACCTATCCACTTCTCCACTTCCTAACATGAGAACTAGAAAACACAAACTGGATAGCTCCTGGAAGCACCCAAAAACCAAGATGAATGATATTTTAACCTGTTACATTTTGGAAGTTCTCTCTTTTTTTACACTTTATGTATGTGCATGTTTGAGGTGTATGCATGTGCACACAGTATGTGAGGCTTTGTATTCCCCCATGCCCGTACTTATGAAAACCTCATCTGCTATCTTCTTTCATCATTTTTCATGTTCTATTCTTGACACATAGTCTCCTCGTGAATCTGGAGCTAGCCTACCATTTCGGTTCGACAGGCAGGCCAGTAAACCCAGGGATCCACCTGTCCTGACACCCTGTCCAGCTGAACCGCAGAGGACTGCCTCCATACCTGGCCTCACAAAGGTTCTGAGGAAGCCACCTCCTGTCTCCACACTTGCACAGCAAGCTCGTCACTCCTACCTGCTTCCAGGGTACGGTGACTTGTAAGAACATACTCCAAGCCTTGCTTTCTCCCCTTATCTCTCCTCTGGCAGAGGTTCTAAACCACACTAAATGAAAGCAGTAAAAGAAAAAAAAATCTAGGAATAGGGAGAAATTAGCTAAGTGATGAGAATGTAGATAAAGAATAAAATGTAGAGATGACAAGTACAGACAGGATCATCTTTGCAGTTTAATTTTTTCTTCTTCCAAAAGACTTTTATTACCAAACTGTGTGCCAACTTACTGATTTTTCTCTGCTATTTAATTTATACAATGAGCACTATACTTTTTTCTTTCAGTATTTTACACTTGCACCTAAACAGACAACTCATTGGAACAACAGGTTAGTTAGTATGTAGCTTTCAGTGTTCCACTTTGTAAGGGATTTGATTTCAAAGCTCTAAAATTGGGCACAGTATAAGTGGATTTTTAAAAACACTTTACTAGTTTCACTTATTTAGTGTGTGCGGACTTATACCACAGCACACACACGGAGGTCAGAAGACAACCAGAAGGCATCAATTAGCTCCCTCTTCCACCGTGCGGGTTCTCAGTGACCAAGTTCAGGTTGTCAGGTTTGTGGGCAAGTTCCTTTACCCACAGAGCTGTCTTGCTGACCCAGACTATATGGGGCTTTTGCTTTTTGTTTTTTGTGCTTTTAGGTTGTTTTTGGGAGTGGGAGGTGTTTGAGACAGGGTTTGTTTGTGTAACAGCCCTGACTGTCCTGGAATTCACTCTGTAGATCAGGCTGACCTCGAACTCACAGACATGCCTGCCTCTATCCCCTGAGTTCTGGGACACATATGTCATTGTTGACAAATCTGTCTGGAGGCCAGGAAGACTAGTGGTTGTGGAACAGGAGATCCAGCTCCACTTAGCCCACCAGCCCTGAGACAGTGCAATGACTCTCCCCGTCTTCAGCAGGTCATCTACTCCAGGTTGTGTAGAGAGGCTGAGAGCCTGGAGGTCACCCAAACATGTATGTCACATTATGATGGCTGTATGCCAGTGTTTCAACTAAAACCTTGTGTAGCCTCAACCCAAACTCCCCATGCTGTTACAAACAGAAGAGGAAATGGACACAGGAACAGGCTAGAGGACTTAACGTTATTGGACTTTACAACCATCTCTCATAGTCTGGCATTGATGAATCCTTAAGTTCTTTTTATCATCAATTATTTTGGTCAGCTTTGGTCTGAGAATGATTTTAAGTGCCCACTCAGCACACCTGGGAAGAGCCACACAATGACCAAGACTAGGAGAGGCCATGCAGAAACAGGAAGCCCAACTTCAGTTCAAAGAGTTTGTGTGTTTTCTCTCAATTCAAAGCTCTTACTAAATTTGGCAAGATGTGGTGCTCATAGAAGGGAAGGAAATGCATAACGCAGAAACTCATCTTTAATGACGTTTGGAAATTATTTGGCAAATTCAGAGTCATATTATTCTTTAAGAACTCTTTAATGAAGCATTTCCCAAGAAATTCTGATGACATCTGTGGTGGACTGGTGGCTCATGTTTACGTACTTCTGAGGGACCACAAGTCTCCGTGTCTGTGAACAAGCTCCTTCCTATTAAATAAATGACTCTTCTTTCGTGTGCTTAATAATACTTCACTTTTTCTCTTTTCCCTTATGCTCTCCCAAAGAAGTATCGGTCTCTCCCGTCATTTGTTGTTGTGGTAGTGAGGTTATTTTTCTTCATGATCGCGCCCACTCACAGTCAATGCGAAGGTCTTTTCCACTGTAGACAGGCTGTGAATGCGCAAAAGGAAGCTGGTTATCTCCAGATCAGCAACTCACATCGCAGCGTGATCAGAAGTGACATCACTGTGTGGTTTCACTAATGATATTTAGAGGAGAACACTATTTTCAGTTGCTTTTTTAGTTTCAGAAACCTCTGCATCTCCTTCCACTTTGCGGCACATTGGTCCCCTGTCCTGTGTCCCACCGGACTCCTTCTCAGAGCTGCTCTGCTTCATGTCCAGTCCATCGGATTCTGTGTCCCCTCATGTTTTTCTGTTGTAAGACAGCAAAAACAAAGCAAAGCAAAGCTCATTAACACTATTGACCTGACAACTTTCTTTTCCCAGAATAAGATCTAAAGAGAATTCAATAAAACCACAGATACTAGAACTGATGAAGTCTGTTTCCTGTGAATTCGTGTGGCTTACTCACTAAGACACCGCTGCTATTCTTATTCTTCATTCTGTTGCCACACTATTTCTGCCATTGGCCTTAGACCCCACTTAGCATAAAGAC
Source organism: Microtus ochrogaster (assembly GCF_000317375.1). Classification (NCBI taxonomy): domain Eukaryota; kingdom Metazoa; phylum Chordata; class Mammalia; order Rodentia; family Cricetidae; genus Microtus; species Microtus ochrogaster. The sequence goes on along the minus strand of NW_004949138.1, from coordinate 1,590,802 downwards.
ACAATTCCTACATGGGAACACTTCCATACAGTTTCAGTTCCACAGCAACAGCATCCTGCACAGGAAGCCTCTGTTTAACGGTGGTAGTGGAACTACCTGGTTCAGAATAGGTGTTCCAGGAGAAAGTTCTTGCCGTTACTTGTGTGGTAGAAACTCTGTTTTAATTTTGCAGTGGTAAAAAATTGTGTATGTGCATGCATAGGTACATATGTATGTTTGGGTGAATTGGTGAGGATTGACTTAAAACTGATGTATGGGGAAAGAAGATTGCACACACTAACATTCCAAAGGAAGAGTTTGCAGTGAACACACAAACAGCAGCACGCTATTCTCATCTTATGGAATCTGGAATTCAGGAACCCTTAAATAATAACACCTAGTCTGATTTTTCCTTTAATTCTTTAAAGGTTCTGACAAGGAAGAGCCTGAGATTCAACATTAGAGCTATATCATACCTCTTGCAATCAAGCAGGTGCCCATGGTATAGCACCATGAAATGCCATCAGTCTCCACAACATTGTTTTTATGACAAATACAGCCATAGTCACTGGGCCTCTCTGGCTCTGTCTTCAGTCTAAAGCAGTTTCTTAACCCTGTCATGACTGGCTTGGGGGCATGGACGTTTCTTGTGGTAGGATGATACTTTACACCCAGCATAATTCCTTGCCACTACTCTCAGATACCAGTAGTACATACTGTAAGTTTTAACAGTTGCCAGACATTACCAAATGTTTCCCAAGGAAGCTGAATATGCAAAATCCCCCATAACTGAGAACCAGTAAAGAGAAACAATTAGAGTTTCTAATAGTTTTCTATTCTAAAAGTCTGTGAGAAGAGCAGCTAACGTACTTTGTCAGAATATGTTTTACTTATCTTTTAACAATTTCATGCATGCATAATAAAATATTTTGTTCTTATTCAGTCCTTATCACCTATTTTTGGCACTCTCCCAGTCCTGCTAAACCCCATAATCAATTTATAAGGAACCTAAAGATACTCTTAATTCGTGCCAATTAAAATACAAGAGAAACTAGTAACCAAGTCATTTTTTTGGACTTCTGATTGGAACTAAAGAGCTAATGACAAAGGCATTTTCATCAACAATCAAGCAAACATTTAACCCCAAATACCTACTTAGAACCATTCTTAATAATGAAAGAGCTAGAGAGAATTTGCTCACAATGTACTACAATAAGTGCCTCCGTGACACACCCCACTGGGTAGCTAGGAAGTGGGAGGAAGCATAATTAGTTCAAGCTTTCAGAAGAGTGAACTGCGGCTTAGGAAGAACCACCAAGGAGCACTCTACATGGGGATAGGGAGCACAGACTTGAAGAGCAATGTGTTTTTCCTCAAAAGGTTGCTGGAAATTGCTTGTGTGCTACTCTCTAGGGCATTAGGAAAGGTTGTCATTTCAACTTTAAATATTACAAAATTCACCCCTTATCTCTCAGTATCAGTGGTAGGGCATTCATCAACTTTGTCTTTCAAATGAGACAAATTGATGCAGACTGGGGATATCCTACTTGCTGAAGGATACACACTTTAGTAGAAAGGTAAAACTCAGCTTCGGCCAAGATCCTAGTGATAACATTCTGTTATCTTTGAACACAGAAAAATTTCATTGTAGTTCTGAATATTTGATAAGTCAATGGAAATGAAAATTTATTTGGGTTTATTCCATATTCAGTGATGTGTTTTAGATGGCCAGCGTGTCATGAACCTCTTTTTTAATGAAGACATTAGCACAATGGAATAAGAATAATACTAACACGGTAGTTGTGATATACAAAAGATCCTTTGTGTGTCTCAACACAGATAAAGAGGTCTGATCTGCATTTCTCCCATGCAATAGAAGAGTAAGACATTTGAAATCTCCTCACAGGAAAGTCCCTCTACATTAGGCACTAGGCCAGCTACTTGGAACAGTCATGAGTAATCTAGAACCCTACAAAGCTCAAGCCCTAAGATAACCCTACAGTAAGGCATGTGTAGAAGGAACAAAGACAGATGAGAGAGCAAGTGTTCCTAACTTGAATAAAACCTGCCCATGACATGTGTCTAAAGGAAGGCTCTTGTATGATGCACAGGCAAATATGTAGGATGAAAGTAGATAGTGTTCACAGAGACATGGCTCATGCGAAAGAAAATAGATTTCAGAGAGGGAAGAAGAGATAGAAGAACAGACCAGAGGAAAAAAGGAGAGAGAGATGAACTCCATGGCAATAAGTCTAGGGGGTTGGGGACAGGAAGATTGTGATATATATCAAATTCATTATAGAATTTTACACAAGAGAATACAGAATAATTTATGTTTTAGAAAGACTGTTCTTCATCTCTAGGGGAAAAGGAGCTGGCTTGCTCAGCTAGGTCATTGTACTTCTCTTCCTGGCATTCGTATGTGACAGGCAAACATAATGTGCTAATACAGAGCGACTACCAATAGGACCCAATGTTCTGCCATTTCACTAACCATAACAGGAATCTTACTAGACAACAAATGAGTAGTGGGTTGTTTTTTGCTTGCTTTTTCCCCATGGGAGAGGAATAATCTCCTAAGAACCTATGAAGTCTTGCTGTGGGTGAAAGCAAGAAATTCTGACATTTCTAATGGTTTATGTCTACAAAGCATGTTTTAATCATGTTTATCAAAGCATTAATAAACATGCATTTTCAAAACCCTTCATTATATGTGGTGAAAACACACACACGCACACCACCAACTAAAAAGGGGGTTGTAGTGGCTTTAGTCTTCCAGTCATGAAGAGTCTACAACTCAAGTCTCTGTCTAACATGAGATGCCCTTGATTGACCAGCCCACATTGGGCCAAACTAGTCATTTCACTAATGATGTTTGATGTTTTAAAACAGGTATCTAAATGCTTAGGTGTTTGTTAAGTAAAATAGTTAAGTAACAGTATCAGCACAGTTTTCTTTGTTTGCTGGCTATAACAAAGAGAAAGGCATCTACATAATACATAGAAATTAATGAAGTCAGCCCAAAATATGAACCATATGAAAAGAACTTCTATGAAACTCTGCTATGGTGTGTTCCATTTTTTGCTTTGACCACCAGGCGGAAGACAGGCTACACTGTCACGTTCTTGGTCCCTAATGGTCATCTAGGTCACATGAATCCTCCATAAAATGATATATAGTACCCAAGAATCATCTGCACTTTCGGGATGAGCATAACTCCTTGCATTGAGAAGATGTTCCACTACCAATCACACAGGTCAGTCACAAGAAACTTCCCCAAACTCTTCAAAAATAAAGAAAGTTAGAGTCCCATTCTAGCTATACCTTGCCTTACTAAATTTAGATATGACTTTCCCCCATGTTTCTGTTTGCAATATGAAAGACACCCTGTAACTACGTGTGTGGCTCCTGACATTTCAGCCATAACCTTTAATCCATTTTGCTCAGCCCGACTTATGCCATCCTGTTTTCATGATGCTGTGGGTGTGCATTCTCCTTCCCTGTATCTTGTCTGTTTCCCTTGAGGTCCTCAGCATCCTCCTTAATTGTCTGACTCAACATGTTTACTACCTACAAAGTATATTAATAGTAAAGATTACTTTCCAATCAACAAAATAAATGCCTGACATCAGGAAAGAGCCGTAAAGATGAGAAGACTTGGGCATCTCATGAATCAGCTATCGCTTCCTGTGGATCTGCAGAGAAGTACCCTGTTTTATCCCAAAGTTCCTGCAAGGATACAGCATTGAAGTCATTCTCCTCCATTTCCACATCCCTCAGACAAGTAAGCAAGCCCATCTCTAACATCTGTTCTCTTTCTTTTTTAAAATTGATTTTTATTGAGCTATATATTTTTCTCCGCTCCCCTTCCTTCCTCTCCCCTCCTCTTCTACCCTCTCCCATGATCCCCATGCTCTCAATTTACCCAGGAGATCTTGTCTTTTTCTATTATCCATGTAGATTACATCCATATATGTCTCTCTTAGGGTCCTTTTTGTTGGCTAGGTTCTCTGGGGTTGTGAATTGTAGGCTAGTTTTTACTTTGCTTTATGTCTAAAACCCATTTATGAGTGAGTACATAGTATATTTGTCTTTCTGGGTCTGGGCCACCTCATTCAATATGATATTTTCTAGTTCCATCAATTTGCCTGCAAATTTCAAGATGTCATTATTTTTTCTGCTGTGTAGTACTCCATTGTATAAACGTACCACATTTTCCTTATCCATTCTTTGGTTGAGGGGCATTTAGGTTCTTTCCAGGTTCTGACTATGACAAATAATGCTGCTATGAACATAGTTGAGCACATGTCCTTGTGGTATGATTGAGCATCTTTTGGGTATATACCCAAAAGTGGTATTGCTGTTTCCTAATTTTCTGAGAAATTGCCATACTGATATCCAAAGCAGCTGTACAAGTTTGCATTCCCACCAGCAATGGAGGAGTGGTCCCTTTACCCAATATCCTTTCCAGCATAAGTTGTCATCAATATTTTTGATCTTATAGGTAAAAGATGGAATCTCAGAGTTGTTTTGATCTGCATTTCTCTGATGGCTACAGCTGCTGAACATTTTCTTAATGGTATTTTAACCATTTTAGATTTCTCTGTTGAGAGTTCTCTGTTTAGGTATGTACTCCATTTTTTATTGGATTATTTATTCTTTTAATGACCAAATTCTTGAGTTCATTGTATGTTTTGGAGATCAACCCTCTGTCTGATGTGGGGTTGGTTAAGATCTCTTCCCATCTTATAAGCTGTTGTTTTGTCTTGTTGACCATGTCCTTTGCTTTACAGAAGTGTCTCAGTTTCAGGAAATCCCACTTACTGTTTAGTGTCTGTGCTACTGGGGTTATATTTAGAAAGTGATCTCCTATGACAATGCAGTCAATGTACTTTTCACTTTCTCTTCTATGAAGTTCAATGTGATTGGTTTTAGATTGAGGTCTTTTATCCATTTGGACTTGATTTTTGTGTATGGTGATAGATATGGATCTCTTTTCATTCTTCTATGTGTGGATATCCAGTTAGGCCAGCACCATTTGTTGAATGTGCTTTCTTTGTTCCATTTTATATTTTTTGCTTCTATTTGTTGAATGTGCTTTCTTTGTTCCATTTTATATTTTTTGCTTCTATGTCAAAAATCAGGTGTATGAATTGATATCTGGGTCTTTGATTCGATTCTAGTCCTCTGTATGCTTTATACCAGGCTGTTTTCAGTACTGTAGCTCTGTAGTAGAGTTTAGAGTCAGGGATTGCAATGCCTCCAGAAGTTCCTTTATTGTGCAGGATTGTTTTCGCTATCCTGAGTTTTTTTTTTTTCCATATGAAGTTGAGTGTTGTTCTTTTGAGGTTTGTGAAGAATTTTTCTGGGATTTTGATGGACATTGCATTGAATCTGTAGATTGCTTTTGGTAAGATAGCCATTTTGCTTTGTTAATTCTACCTACCTAAGAGAATGGGAGATCTTTCCATTTTCTGGTGTCTTCTTCAGTTTCTTTTTTAAAGATTTAAAGTTCTTGTAATACAGGTCTTCTACTTGTTTTGTTAGAGTTACTCCAAGATACTTTATGTTATTTATGGCTATTGTGAAGGGCAATGTTTTTCTGATTTCTTTCTCAGCCCGTTTATCATCTGTGTAAAGGAGGGCTACTGATTTTTTCAAGTTAATCTTGTACCCAGCTACATTACTGAAGGTGTTTATGAGTTGTAGAAGATCATTGGTAGAATTTTTGGGGTCACTTATATAAAGTATCATATCATCAGCCAAGAGTAAGAATTTGACTTCTTTTCCAATTCGTATTCCCTTAATCTCCTTTTGTTGTCTTATGGCTCTAGCTATAACCTCAATTAGTATATTGAATAGGTATGGGAGAGTAGACAACCTTGTCTTGTTCCTGATTTCAGTGGGATCACTTTGAGTTTCTCTCTGTTAACATGATGTTGGCTATTGGCTTACTGTGTATTGCCTTTATTATATTTAGGAATGTTTTTTGTATCCCTGTTCTCTCTACGACCTTTATCATGAAGGGATGTTGTATTTTGTCAAAGGTTTTTCAGCATTTAATGAGATGATCATGTGGTGTTTTTTGTTTTGTTTTGTTTCATTTGGTTTTTGTTGTTGTTTATGTGGTGGATTACATTGACAGGTTTTTATTGGTGAACCATCCCTACATCTCTGGGATGAAGCCTACTTACTTGATCATGGTGGATGATTTTTCTGATATGTTCTTGGTTTTAGTTTGCCAATATTTTATTGAGTATTTTACATCAATATTTATGAGTGAGATTGGTCTGTAATTCTTTCATAGTAATGTCTTTATGTGGTTTGACTATCAGGGCAATTGCAGCCTCATAGAATTTGGCAATGTTCCTTCTGTTTCTATTGTGTGGAACAATTTGAGGAGTATTGGTATTTGTTCTTTTTTGAAAATCTTGTAGATTTCTGTGCTGAAACCATCTGGTCCCTAAATTTTTTTGGTTAGGAGACTTTTGGTGACCATTTCTATTCCTTTAGCAGTTATAGGTCTATTTAATTTGTATATATGATCTTGATTTCAATTTTGGTAAGTAATATTTATCCAGAAAATGTTCATTTCCTTTAAGCTTTCTGATTTTGTGGAGTACAGGTTTTCGAAATATAACCTGATGATTCCCTTATTTTCTCCATGTCTGTCGTTATATCCCCCTTTTCATTTCTGATTTTGTTAATTTGGACATGCTATCTCTGCCTTTTGGTTAGTTTGGATAAAGGTTTGTCTATTTTGTTGATTTTCTCAAAGAACAAGCTCATTGTTTCATTGATCATTTGTACTGTTTTATGTTCCTATTTTGTTGATTTAAGCTCTCAATTTGATTATTTCCTGCCATCTAGTCCTCCTGGGTGAGTTTGCTTCTTTTAGTTTTAGAGTTTTCAGGTGTTCTGTTAACTCTCTAGTGTGGGATTTTTCCAGCTTCTTTATGTAGGCATTTAGTGCCATTAACTTTCCTCTTAACACTGCTTTCATTGTGTCCTATAAATTTGGGTATGTTGTGTGGTCATTTTCATTGAATTTTATGAAGTCTTTGATTTCTTCCTTTATTTCTTCCTTGGTCCATTGATGATTCTTGTAAGCATTGTATAATTTCCATGTGTTTGTGGGTTTTCTGAAATAAGTGTTGAATTCTAATTTTAAGCCTTGGTGATCCAATAAGATATATGGAGTTATTCCAATTTTTTATATCTGTTGAGGTTAGCCATGTTACCTAGTATGTGGTCAATTTTTGAGACGGTTTCAGGAAGTGCTAAGAAGGTATATTCTTTTGTGTTTGGATTGAATGTTCTATTGATGCCTGTTTGTTCCATTATTTCTCTGTTTATTTTTTGTCTGGATGACCTGTCCAGTGGTGAGAGTGGGATATAGAAGTCTCCCACTATTAGTGAGTGGGGTTTAATGTGTGATTTAAGCTTTATTAGTATTTCTTTTAAACATGAGGGTGCCCTTGTATTTGGTGCATAGATGTTCAGTATTGAGTCTTCCTGTTTTTTTTTTTTTTTTTGGTTTTCCAAGACAGGGTTTCTCTATAGCTACTGAGCCTGTCCTGGAACTAGCTCTTGTGTAGACCAGGCTGGCCTCGAACTCACAAAGATCCGCCTGTCTCTGCCTCCCGAGTGCTGGGATTAAAGGCGTGTGCTACCACCACCAGGCTTGAGTTTTCCTCTTGATGAATTTGTTCTGTGACTATTATGAAATCTCCTTCTTTGTCTCTTTTGATTGATTTTAGTTTGAAGCCTATTTTGTTAGATATTAGGATCACTATACTAGCTTCTTTCTTAGATCCATTTGATTGGAAAATTTTTCCCAGTCTTTACTCTGAGGCTGAGGTGTGTTCCATGTGTGCAGCAGAAGGATGGCTTCTGTTTTTGTATCCAGTCTGTGTCTGTTTATAACTAAGTTGAGTCCATTTATATTAAGAGATATTAATGACCAGTAATTGCTAATTCCTGTTATTTTAGTTTTTGTTGTTGTTGATATTATAGTGTGTATGTTTCCACTCTTTTGGATTTGCTGCTGTGGGATCATCTATTGTCTGTGTGTTTGTGGATGTAGCTAACTTCTTGTGTTGGAGTTTTACTTCTAGTACTTTGTGTAGACTTGAATTTGTGGTCAGGTATTGGTTAAATCTGGTTCTGTCTTGTCTCATTTTATCTATCTATGGTGATTAAAAAGTTTTGCTGGGTATAATAGTCAGAGCTGGCATCCATGGTCTCTTAATGTCTATATAACACTTAATCAGGACCTTCTGGCTTTTTTTTTATTGTTTCCATTGAGAAGTCAAGTGTAATTCTGATAGGTCTGCTTTTATATATTACTTGGCCTTTTTTTCTTTGCAGCTCTTTATATTCTTTCTTTATTCTGTATGTTTAGTCTTTTGATTATTATGTGGCAAGGGGATTTTTTTTGATCCAGTCTATTTGGTGTTCTGTAAGCTTCTTGTATCTTCATATGTATATCTTTCTTTAGGTTGAGAAAGTTTTCTTCTACGATTTTGTTAAATATCTGTGCTTTTGAGTTGGACTTCTCCTTCTTCTATCCCTATTATTCTTAGGTTTGGTCTTTTCATGGTGCACCATATTTCCTGACTACTTTGTGTTAAGTTTTTGTTAGATTTAATGTTTTCTTTGATTGGTGAGTCTATTTCCTCTTCTATATCTTCAGCACTTGAGATTCTTTCTTCCATCTTTTGTATGTTTATGTTTGCATTTGTTGTTCCTGATTGTTTTCTCAAAATATCCATTTCTATAATTCCCTCTGTTTGTGCTTTTCTTTTTTGTCTTTATTTCAGTTTTCAAGTCTTGAATCATTTCTTTCATCTGTTTGATTGCTTTTTCTTGGTTTTCTTTAAAGGGTTTGTTGATATCTTCTGATTTCTTTGTTTGTCTTTTCTTCCATTTCTTTGAGGGAATTTTTCATTTCTTCTTCAAGGGCCTCAAATATTCGTCTAAAGTTTTTAGATCATTTTCTTCTGCTTCATCTCTATTTGGGTGCTCAAGTCTTACTGTTATAAGCCACTAGTTTTTGTTGTTGTCATGTTGCTCTTTGTGGTGTTGAGTGTGTGCTCACCTTGTCTTCCCATCTTTTCCTCTGGTGTGGTTAAGGCTGTGTCTCTGGTGATCAGTCTTCCAGGTGCCAGTAGATCCAAGGCTCAGATGATTGCTCCTCATGATTCAGTCAGGACCCTGTTTCCAGTCACCCCAAAGGTCAACCCATGTTCCTGGAGGTTCCTCGGTGCTCCCAGGGGTAACTCTGCAATCCCAGAGGTTGTTCAGGCCTGCTCCCAGGGAGGTTGCTTGCTCGCTGGCTCTGGCCTATTCTGGCAGAGGTTACTGGCTCAGGCCTGTTCCAGCAGAGGTTACCAGATATCAGATGAGTGATTTTTACAGTCATTTTTCTGGGCGTGGCTTTTTTCTTTGAAAAAATGAAGGACTTAGGAGAGAAAAACGAGCCTCTGAGTAGAGTCATGGCAATTTCTGTCCCCGATGCTTTACTTTGTGTATCATTGTGAGTGTTACTGGGTTTCCTTGTGAAACTGGTAAAGTTGCAGATAAAATTATAATATTTTGAAAATTTAAGAATCCAGGGGATTCACAGACAGTTTCTTCTCCTTGTTTTGATCCCTATGCCCACTCTAATACTCCCTTCCTTTTTATTCTATAAGAAATGGGAAAGTCTTCATATCTGGAATGAGTATACAATAAACCAAATTTCTCAAATTAGCACATTAATTAAATTTGTCGCATGATCTAAATTGGCCCCATCTTTACAAACTCAGTCATGTTATCATCTTCATCAATAATTTATTAAAGCTACACCTGCATTTATTTTTGAGTTATCAGTAAATATTAAAGTTTTATAAATTCTAAGGCACTCTAAAGAGATACAAAGAAGTCAAGGAGAAGCAGAAGACTGTCAATCACTCTGTGGTCACCTTGACGTCTTAGGCTATTGTAATGTACTTACACATTAAGTTCTGTATTAATCTAAAGAGGGAAAATTTTTCTAGAAGAAACGGATTTCTGACTCATGCCTTTCTGAGAAGATGCCCTTCATAACCCAAATGAAGCACCAGCATAGGAGACTCTGTACTGCTATCTAATTCCTTCAAATATGTTGGTCTTTTGAAGAAATCGTGCTATCTTATTAATTTTTGTTTCATATTATTTTATTACTTAAATAAATATAACCTTAATAGGATTCAGAATCATTTGAGGAAAAACAAAACACTTCTTGAATATTTAGTGCTACAGAATTGGAGACTTTGGTTGTAGGTTGAAAACTTGCTGTTTCTGTGGCATTTGATTTGCTGGTCATTCTGTTTATTGGAAGGTGCTTTGAACATAAGAAATAGAAACATTTTGATTTTTTCAAGCTGTATCAATAATACCAGGCAAATTTGAATTTGGTTTCTCATTACTAGACTGGAGTTTTAACTCATCTCAGAAAATTTTGGCATAATTTGTGTATGATATGACAGCATTTCACACTCTGGCTACCTTGTGTATCCTAACCCAAAACATCTGCCCTGTACTTTGTTTTCAAAAGCTGTAAAATAGGATATAGAATAATGGAAAATATATCTGCTTTCTATGCTTTGTTGCTCAAAACCTAGTTTCTTAAACATCAAGAAATGGTTTTCTCTAACCAGTCACAAGCACATAGTAAGATAAATAAATGTGAGTAACCTTTCTCAATGCCCAGCCAGCCGAAGCTGTCTAGTCAGTGTGTCTTTCCCAGAGTTGGGAAGTTCTGGTAGACTGGTGTTGGAGGCCCTCGGCAAGCACACCTCCAGGATCCCAGGACTTAGAGATGAACATTATTTACACAATGGCTCTAGGTTTACACATGTGGTTTGTTTGGGAAATGGTGCTCTGAAATTCCTAGGTAAACAAAAGCTTGAAAACTGTTCACATTGCTTTTCATCTGGGACATTCCATCTTAGAAACCAGTCATGCTAAACCATATCTAACCTGCATGCTGAGTGGGAGAATTCTGGTAAGAAGAGAGATTGTCTTGGAAGGCATAGACCCTAGCAAAACTCCCATCTAAATACGATAGCAGAGTGACCCCAGATAGATCATACAGAATAGAAAAAAAGCCACCCCAAAATGCCTGCTAACATCAGAATCTCGGTAAGAATTAAGTACTCTTTTAGATTTCTAAAGTAACAGAAAACTAAAATTAATCATATGGGTTTAACTTCTTATTTCAGATAATATAAAATTTGCATGCAATGCATATACAACCCATAACACAAAAAGCAATAGAATGTGTACAAACACTTTTTTAAGAACATTATTTCATATCTTTGTTTCTGTTATTAACAATGAGTCTAAACTATAATGTTTCGACTCCCCAATAGAAGTTATGTTTGTTAACATCTTTTTATAAAAGTATTTTCCTAAATATTAATAGCCAAAATAAATAAAACTTTCAATTAAATAATTTTAAATTTTAGAGGTATTGAGAGATAGGAACTGGAGGGATGGCTCAACGGTAGGAAAATTTGCTGATCTTACAAAGGACCCGAGTTCTGCTCCCAGCACCCACATCAGGTGGTCACAATCACTTTCAGCTACAACTCTGGGAAATCTAAGGTTCTCTTCCTGCCTCAATAGATACACCCACACATAAATAAAAATAAATCTAAAAATTTCTTTAAAATACTAGATGAAAGAGATGAAAGTATAGGTAGCAGGGTTTTATTGAAGTCTATTAAAGTGAGGCTATTTCTCTTAATAAAACCTGTTTTTATAGATTCATTTAATCTTTTTTTTCTTTAATCCCTTATAATATAATCTCTTAAATGATTTTTGGTCAACAGGTCAAAAATTGAAATCTAAGCTATATCTATCTGGTTCAGATAGAAACATGGCTTTCTGGTAAAGAACAAAGACACACTATTCACCCTTAATAGGTGATCCAAATGGCCCTGTCAATCATCTGGACAGGAAGCACCCCTCAGGAAAATTTCTGTTTCAGAGGCTTTTGAAAATATACAGCCTGCCTAAATTTGTAGGCCAGCATAATCATCTCTCTGATCATGGCTGCTCTACACTGTGGGAGTGTTCTCCTTCACAGTGGGTTCTTTTACCCCTTCACCTGAAACCTCACTATTCAATCAACTCCATTTCTATACTGTGCTCTGTAGGTCTCTTCAAAATTATTTCAAAAAACAATATAAGGAATTGACATGAGGCCAGGGCAGGAGCCGAGGAACAAAAGTAATGGCTTTAGTTAATAAATCAGGTATTGCGTTCAATTCAAGTATAAACTAACATCTTATCGAATATTGTTTCCATAATAACTTCTACATATTGGTAGATATGTAAATTGTAGGAATTCTGCTCACGGCTTTTATACATTAACTCATCAGTATAACTTAAACAGAAGATCAAGTTACTCTTGCTCCATTTGAAGGAAAAAAATAGAGACGAGAAAAAATTTTATGTGATTCAAAGCATGCAGATGACAAGAAAACTTTCAAGTCCTTGGCCACAGAATTCTCTAAGCTGAGATATTTTCCAGAAACAATTCAGTTGTATCACAAAAGCAGGCTCAAACAATAAGATGGATGTTGATGGGTGTGGCAATGTTTCCCAAGAGTTCTATAAAAATGCTGGTGAGCTGCATTTGGTTCACAGTTACAGTTTGCTAACTGATCCACGACTATCAAATTTCAGCATGAATCACCTGGAGGACTTGTTCACACATCGCTGTGTCCCTTACATAGACACAAAGCTTTTACTCAGTAGGTCTTGGGTGGTCCGTGACTTGGAATATTCACATGTTCCTAAGGGATGCAGACGTTGTTGGAGGGTTGCCAAAAATTGGAGTCTCCTCTAAGAGTTCTTAGTTTTACTAATAAAAGAGTACAAGAATTCCTAAGCTATGTATGCTAAGTTAAAATATTCAGCAGTGAAGGCCAACCATGTGGCATACAAGCAGCTCTGAAGGAAAAGGAGGGAATTTTGGTCTTCAGACAAAATTAAGAAGTCCAAAGTGTCATGGGAAGTATCATTAGGAAAGAAATATAAAGACACAAAGAAAAAGTTACATTTTTCTAAAAAAAAAAAAAAAGAAAGAAACAAAAGGACTCAGCAAGGTGGGCAGGCAGGCTTAATGCAGGCGCTTGTCTCCATAAGTGACTGCTCTGAGGCTGGGTTTCAGTGCACGAGATGTATATTATCTTATTAAAGGCTTAATTATGCCTCCCCTCTCTTCAGCATTGCATTAGGTAAATCCACCTTCCTGAGGGAGGAATGGTTCCCTAGCTCGGCAATTGGTCAACTAGGTCAACTCTTACGTTTTGAATAGTTTAGAATGTGATGTCTTCACCCAAGTCAGAAATGCCTTTCTCTTTACCAGAAGGAAATAGATTTCCCCTAACGGCTATCCAACGCTACTGTAACATTCAAACCAGGCATGGCACATTGCTTCAAACATAAAAGATTTAATTTGCACATGAGGTAGATGGACTATCATACTGAAGACCTAAATCCACCATACTTTTTTACAGAAGCAAAGCACCCTACAGTAGGATGTTTTATGGAATTCTGATCCTCTCCTTTCTCAGGGATGCTGAGGTAAGGTGGAAGGATCAGAACCACTGGAGAAAGCTGGCCAGAGTGGGTGCTGACTAGGTCCAGGACTTTTCTCTGGGCTGCCTCCCACCAGCCTTTCATGTCTGTCTGTCCCCACTCCATGTTTTGAAGATAAACTACTTGTGGTAACTTTTAATCTCATCTCAGACCAGACTCACACATATTCTTACATAACTGCCTATTGTACATAATACTTAATGTGAACTTGGAAGGTCATGGATAAGGTAATATAACTGTAAGGAATCAGTTTTCCGTGGAGACATCAGATGCTATGAATCTCAATGTCGGCATGGACCAAGAGACAAAAGACCTAAGTGTGCAGAAGGGAGAAGGAGCCAGCATCTCAGAGCCAGAGACCAGACAATAGTGTACATCTTTGAAACAAACAAACTCTTCACAATGTTTCTATATTGGGGAATGCATCCTCACAGGCATTCAAAAGCTGGCTCCTGAGGTCTAAAAATGGTTTGGTGGTTAAGAGCACTGACTGCTCTTCCTGAGGCTCCAGGTTCTATTCCTAGCACCCACATGGTGACTCACACTGTTTGTAATACCAGTTCTAGAGGACATAGCACACTCTTCTGAACTCTGCAGGCGTCAGGCATGAATGTGGTACACACACAGACATGCATACAAAACACATATACACATAAAATAAAATAAATAACAGGCTCCTGAGTCAAGGCATGCATGAATAATTGCTGTCTCTCCCTCATCATGTCTACGTCCTGGGCATGAATACTGCTTTGTCTTCTCTTCATCTATAAAGTAGGATTTTGAAGTTATATGATAACTGAATGAATTCATACATGGGTGCAACTGAGCATGTGGAAAATATTTATTATTATGGCATACAGTGCTAAATCTATTTAATATTTGAGATTGAGCAGGAGAGACCTTGAATGATTCATTCAGAGCTACTTTCTATCTGGAGTAATCAATTGGGAGCAGTATGGCTCTGCCTGATTCACAGGTTTTAGCACTTAAGTGACTAGGAACATGGAGTGGGAGATGGGGAAAAAACACCCAATCCTAGCAAGACAATAGTCTTAAGAACACACACTGAAAACAATCCCAATATTCCAAACACAGAATTGTGCAGTAATACTGGTTAAATGGGCATTTGTGTGCAGACAAAAAAGAGTCCAGGACAGCCTTGTCACTATGCAGAAATGGGTGGGCACTGTGACATCGTTACCCTGAGCATGCCCTAGGTCACCTACCCACATTAATTTCTAACGAACTAATCCTCTAGGTGAGACCACAGATGCCTGTCTCCAGTAAGCCCAGGAATCAGTGCAGGTCCAGGGTTTCTGCCTCCAGGGCTCTACTGTTCAGTATGGGACTGTGATTCTGAATTCTAAGATCCCAGTGGTCACTATAGGATCTAGAGCTTATGCTTTAGTAGCCTAGAGGTCACCTTGGGTCCAGAGTTCTGACTATAGTTTCTAGACTGTTCAAAAACCTCCAAGCCAGATGCTTCTCTTCTGATGGACTAATTGAAATCTGTTGGGTCCATGATGGTAGCTGGAGAGTGACCAGAAGACATCTATCACTATTATGATATCATTTGTATTCTATATGGCACACCCCCAACAACACGATAGTTGACAATTGCCATAGCAACAACTGAATAAAATCTCAAAAGGAGGAAATAGCTGACATTTAAATTCCTAGAAATTCTCTACCCATTCCCCAAAAGACAGGAACACCCCTTCCCCCATTTCTTATACTCTATTCCATAAGCTCCAGGCCTCCATGGGTAGAGATGGATTTACAGGTTGACCTCCAGCTTTTTCCACATTTGCCCAGGCTCCTTCAGCACCCAGTTGGTACTGTGTGTTTTGTTGCTTCCACAGTTCCAAGAAGGACAAAAGACCCAGTTTGGGAGTAAAAACTGGTAACAGCACAATGCAATATTAAAACGAAGATTTGATATAAGCATGTACACAATGTCTCCAAAGTAAGAGACTAGTCTTGTGACATAATTAAGGCCACACAGCTACACAATTATCCCCCACACAAATATAACAAAATTTCAGAAGGAAGAAAACCACTAAATTTTAAAAAGAATCTTTCAAAATGACTTACGAAGAAAAGAATAGAAGATATTATAGGAATAACTTACCATTTATCAGTAACAATAAATCAATATAACTAATAGAGAAAAATAATTATTTTATCACCATTACTCCCCTCAGATTCTAGTTATTTAGTTACGTATGGCAGAGGGGTGCCTAAGGTAGCTTGGAAAATATTAAAGAAAAAAATTTTGCAAAAACAATTTCACAAGCCCTTCTGTTTTCCAACAAGGGGCATATCTGTACCTTGGACCTTTCATCTGTCCCTCAAACCGGGTGAGTTATTAGGTTCACAGTCCCCAGAAAATAGTCTCACACAGTTCTGATTACACAGGGCCCTCAGAGGTCTGGCTGCAGGTTTGGTTTGGTTTCATGGTGATTTTATATTTCCTGTTCAAGTTTTTATTAGTTTTATAGGGACACATAAGCATGAAGGGTCAAGGCAAAGGAGAAACAGAAGATGGAATGAAGCCAGCAGAAGGGATTTAGAGATATGAGATGTTGTGCAGTCTGAGGTAGCTTGCCCAGCAAAGCCCTAAGTCAAGATCTTGTCCTCCAGGTCCATGCATCTCCAGACTTCCCCTTGCCCTCTGACTATAAGGACATACATACCTTTCATTGTGTGAATGTGTAGAACACAGAACAAAAAACACACAAGAAGACAAAGGCAATTCTAAGTCTATCTCAGCTGTGGGTCACAGGCACATGCTCAGAAGACATGTTTGAATGTTAACCCTGGGCTCTTCGTTATCCAATGAAATTTTCCACTGGGGTATCAGGGTCTGTGAACCTTATTGTGACAGTAAGACAGAACTCACCTCAGGAGGCTGTGTGAGCACCTGTCTCTTTTCCTAGAGACAAGAACTAGACAAAGCGACAGTGTGTGAAGAGTACACACACATAGACACAGTCAAACACTGAAAAGGACAGGGACAACAGCCTGCTTCAACACCAACTGGCTATCCTGTTTAGACGGCTTCCTTCTCTTTTCTACCACAATGCCTTTTACAGTTGAGCTGCCCCATTTCCACCAGACCCAGCATGGACTATGTTTTCTTGAGACATTCACTGTAGGAAGTCAGACTGTACTACCTGGCTCCACTTGCCACTCTGCCTTCCCAGTTCCACCCAAACACAGGCCCTATGACCACACTCATCTGTGCCTTCGTGCCTGCTCCTGGAAACACTCTGGGCCCCTTCTAAGGCTCCTTATACCAAACTGGCTGCTCTTTTCCCAATGAGCAGGCCACGGCATCTCGTATCTGTTTCTGCACCGTGCTCTTCATCCACACATCATGTACAGCCAGCATCGACACACTCTGGATGTTGTCAACTAAATAAATATGTGTCCTTATGTGTAGAAAAGACCTGGTCCTCCCTATCCTTCTTGCAGCTTCATCTTCCTGAGCCAGCCCCACCCCACCCCCTGCCATCACTTCCACAGAGCATATTAGGGTCGGATTCTTACTGGGTATGGAGGTGTTGCCTTTAACCCCAGTATGCCAGAGGCAGAGTAAGGCAGATCTCTGTGAGCTCAAGGCCAGCATGGTCTGCGAAATGAGTGCCAGCCAGGGCTACATAAAACAAACAAATTTGGAATCCCTGCTGACCCTGTAAATAACGCAGGGTGAGCCTTTCTCCACTACACGTAAGGACTGTTGAGGATTCAGCTCCACTGCTCTTCCTACTGAGACCATATCCAAAGAGTTGTGTCACTTTGGTCACCTTTTTGACCATATCTACTTAAAGTGCAGTTGTATGAAGAGTATACTAACCAATGCTCCTACACTCCTATATTGCTTTTAGTTTTTGTTATAACACCATGACCAAGGGCAACTTAAAAGAAAGGGGCTTATTTGTCTTAACTGTGCTAGGTCACAATCCATCATTAAGAGAAGTTAAGACAAGAGCTCAAGGAGGAATTGAAGCAGAAGCCATAGAGGAATATTGCTTACTGGCTTGATCCCTAGCTTCTGTTCAGCTATTTTTCTTATGTAGCCCTGGACACCCTGCCTAAGGATGGTACTGTCTGCAATGGGGATAGGTCCTCCTATTTCAATTAGCAATCAAGAAATGTCCCACAGGTCAATCTGACTGAGGTTTCTCCTGACGGAGATACCCTCTGATAGCTCAGCTGTCTGTCAACAACTGAAGCTCAGTGGGAGATTTCCTGTCATATAAAACACTGTGTTACACAGAAGCCCAGTAGGAAGACTGAATGGGAGAGCTGGAGGTGGGTCCCCTTCCATTCACTGAAGACAGAACTTTACACAAGCTATTCCTTAGAACACCCAAGTGTCCTCGCATGAAAGATGGGAACAACGATCAGCTGTATCTCAGGAAGTTGATACAAGAGTCAGACAAGTAAATGCAGCGTGTTTAGAACTGAACTTAAGACATAGAAAAAAAAATCAATAAATGCTGCTTATTTCTATTACTGTTAAGACTAGTGTGCCAGCCATGGTGATGCTTGTCTGAAGTCCCAGTAGTGGGGATGCCAAAGTCCTAAGTTCCTGGCCAGTCTGAACTATGTAGCAAGATCCTATCTCAAAACAAGAAAATTACTTTATTTTATTGCTGTTTTAGGAAACTGCCTTCCAGAAACACATATAACTATAAAGGGGCTGTCTCTTAATCGACAACATTTGAAAGTTATACAGAAGAATGTCCAACGAAATCCCCAGTTTGGGGCCGATTATCCCGCACATGCGTCCTCGCTCATTACCAGTTGTTTTTCTGTGGTGCCTTGCTCCCTGCAGCCCAGAGAGTTTGGTCGCACATTTTCGTCTCAGCAGAGCTTCCCAAGCTTAAATAAATATGTGCTACAGTTCAGTATTCTAGAAGCCGCTTTAGTGAAGGATGTTTTTATAGTTTAGAGATGGAGATTTGAAATTTCACAATTCTTCAAATCCCTAGAATTTTGATCAAGAGTGGCCTGTTTTCTGCAGACAGCCTTGTTGTACACAGACAGTACTTATCAATGTCTCACCAGCTAGGAGATCCTGGTAGAAAACTGGGAACATTACATATCTGTAATTTGTTTTTTTCATTACTGGGCCCTGACCAGTTTGGGTAATGTTGAGTGACATCATTGACACTCAACAGAGTGCAGCTGGACTAAAGAATTCAGCGACAACACTGAACAGCCCTCCCCTTCCGTTCACCCCCACCAGCCCCCCTCTGGCAGGAAGCTGTCTCCAAACCACAGAAAACCGTGCAAATGCTCTGCACCCATAGAGATATAATTAAGTTGATCAACTTAAACAAAAAGGCTGTGGCCCATTTCCTACTCTGCTGAAATAAGTCAAGTATAATAATCCATTTTGCTTGTCTCTCAAACTATTTATCCACTGAAGGGTCAGAAATTCTAAATTTTATAGGATTAATTTAGAGTCACCTTGAAGAAAGCTTTTCACATTAAAAACTCTGCAAAGAAACCATAGGAATCTGCTATTGTGCTTATCAGAGCTCTAAGCCTTGGTAGAGAGGGTATGAGGCATACTGCTTATACATGATCAAACTCTATGATAGATTTGAAAATCTATCTTCTAGAAGATAAGCTCAGTTTGGATCACTCACAGGATAGAGTGATGGCAGATGGATAGAAATATATAAAGAGAGAGACTTAGAATCAGCACATATTTATGACATAAAAATGTCATTATGTATTAATAGTTTGGCACCCTATTAAATCCAAAGAAAGGAACAATTTTTTCTTAAAGATACACACTGAAAGTACCTAAGAAGCCAAGAGTCACAGAGAACAAGAAGTCCACAGAATGCCACTCCACAAGTAGTGACTACTCCTTTTGTCACGCAAATATTCAACAAAACCATTAGACTATTACATAGCTAATTTATAAATCTTTGATCAAAACTGGCAGCTGAACGATGTCTCTGGGACAATGTCAGGTGGAAACAAGTGCTAACACGTCAGAGCTGAGTGGGTGTTACTGGACAGATGTCTGAGGAAGGAAGACTCCAGGGGCTGGCAGACATATTGGGGAATGCTTATGACATCAGAGATGTTCAGGATAGGTTCATTTTGCCTCTGAAAAGATTTTGCCGTCAGTTCAGTTGGACAAGAAAGAATATGCTCCCTGCTCTCCTAGGTTGTGAAAAGACTAGGGTTATCCCCATAGCAAGAGCCATCATGTTTTTCTACCAGGGATTAAAGTGGTCAAGAAGAGAGCAAATGAATGAGGAGACTGTTAACTCAGGGCCATGAAGATGCTGCTCACCATGATCTGTTAACTCAGGGCCATGACTGTTAACTCAGGGCCATGAAGATGCTGCTCACCATGATCTGGGGCTGAGGGCCAGAGAAGGAGCCCAGAGTCTACCTCGGAAGAAGACATTGTCAGAGAAGATTTCCCAGGAAGTGAGTAGTGAGGTTCTGGAAAACTCTGAACTAATAATATGTTCAGAAGATTGCTGAATACTTCAAAAGAATAGCAAACTATCAAGCAGGGTTATTAACAATAAGGTTAATACAGGAAATCAGCTTTGTCCAAAACAAGCCTAGGAAGATAACTGGACACCATATTACAAAGAAAGAGTCTCTGCCAACAACTGACAGAGTTATTGTAAGAGTGGTGTTCAAGTGTATTAAGAACACACACCACATGGACCTCCCCCTGGACTCTACCTCAATGACAGTGGGCACATACTATAAGTTCTTAAGCAGGCGTTGATGTGACTAAACAGGGAACTCTTACCAGACAAACCTCAAATGGCTGGAAGACACTTAAGGAAATTCTCAACATCCTTAGCCATCAGAGAAATGCAAATCAAATTAACTCTGAGATTCCATCTTACACTTGTCAGAATGGCCAAGATCAAAAACACTGATGACAACATATCTTGGAGAGGTTGTAGGGTAAAGGGAGCACTCTTCCATTGCTAGTAGGAGTGCAAACTTGTATATCTACTTTGCAAATCAATATGGTGATTTCTCAGAAAATTGGAAAACAATCTACCTCAAGACCTACCAATACCACTCTTGAGTATATTCCCAAAGGATGCTCAATCATACCTCAAGGACATGTGTTCAACTATGTTCATAGCAGCATTTTTCATATTAGTCAGAAGTTTAAAACAGTCTAGATGCCCATCAACCAAAGAATGGATAAAAAGAATGTGATACATTTAACAATGGAGTACTACACAGCAGTAAAAAATAATAACCTCTTGAAATTTGCAGGCAAATGGATGGATCTAGAAAAAACCATATTGAGTGAGGTAACCCAGAACCAGAAAGACAAGTATAATATGTATTCACTTATAAGTGGCTTTTAGACATAAAACAAACAAAAATTAGCCTACAATCTACAATCCCAGACAACCTAGACAACAAAGAATACTCTAAGAGAGACATATATGGCTCTGCCTAGGAAAGAGAAAAAGACAAGATCTCCCAAGTAAATTGGGAGTGTGGGGGTCACCAGAGAAGATAGAAGGGAATGGAGAAAAATGTGTAGTTCAATAAAAACAATTAAGTAATAATAAAAAAGAGAATCAAATGAAACACCCCAAATATCTTTAGGCGGCTGTAATTTTGAACAGGTTAGGCATGTACCTGCCCAAAGATCATTCTTCTACCTTGAGGATCCATGCTTGTTTCAAAACCACCTTCCTGTGAGATACTACAATGAGACCAAGCCCCTTCTCTGATCTTTGTAATATTTGGTGTTCCTTAGTCGTTGGTAGTTTTTTGTCCAATGGAGGTGTCACTTGGTGTACAGGTCATTCGGTCTGGAGAACCATGAGGGAGCACCCATAAGGGAGACAGGCAGCTGCAGTGAGAACAGACAACCAGAAAGCAGAGGCATCTGTCTCCATAAGAGGTGAATAACAATAATCTTTATATCACTCAAAAAGAAGTGCTACAAAGAGCAACCACCACAACCAAAACAGCATCCCATGAGGGTAGAAACACATGGTACCTAGCCTGTCTTAGAGAAGAAACAGAGATTGATGAGGCCTGGGCACCATCAGAGCATTCCATTATAAGAGGAGAGTCATCTGGGAGACAAAGCTCTGGCATGTCTGTGAGGAAGTTTCTAGGTTGTCGGTGGGAAGACACACTATCCCATAGGCTGGGTGCAGGACTGCATAAAAAGGAGAAAGCAAGTTGACTACCAGCATTCTTCTGCCTTTGTTTCTCACTGTGGGCACTATGTGACCAGCTACTTCACACTCCTGTCTCCATGACTTCCACGGTTGACTGCCCCCTGGAGCTGTAAGCCAAAAGAAACCCTTTTTCCTTAAGTTTCATTTGTCAGGTATTCGATCAAAACACCAAGGAAGTAGAAATCACAGGGTACTGAATGTTTAGATAAAATATGCAAATCTTTAAAAGTCAGCCCCAAAACTCCTAGGCCGTGTGGGCCAGTATCAGCACCAGCAGCCCATAAGCATCCTAAAGATTCAAGTTCGAACTCTTGGCACATTTTCTTATTTTATTTTTATTTTTAACGAGAATATTTTTTATTAGTTCTTTGAGTATTTTGTGCAATGTGTCTTGATTATATTCATTCCCCAAATCTTTCCCAATAATACACCATACTTCCCAATTTTGTATACTTTTTTATTTAAAAACAAACAAACCACCAAACTATCACATCCAAGTTGTGCTGCCCAAATAGTCTTATATGTGTGGCCTCACAGTGGGGTGTGGTCAGTTTATCAGGGGCTACACTCATAAAGAACACTGACCCTCCCTCTCCCAGCAGCCGCCAACTCCAATAGCTCTTTCTTAGGGATGGAACTTCATGCCCACCTCCTCTCCTCTCCTTGCTGGGTTTGGTCTGGCTTGAACTTGCACAGGCTTTGTTCATTTGTCACGATGCCATGGATCATCTGCACAACTGCCTTGTACACGTTTTTCTATGATCATGAATTGTCCTTAAGCAAGTAGTAGCATTCCTGTAACTCTGACTTTGTGAGACTTTCGCTGAACATTTGAACTCTCACCTAGAGGCTCCTGGATCTCAGAAATGACAACTCAGAGACCTCTCTTTCTCCACCCCTTTGCAAAAGCATCGTTTCTTTGTTAAGGCTCCATAGTATCTAAACACACTAAAATCCATTAACTGCTTACTCTGGCCCAGACATTATGATTATGAGTGGTGGTTTGTTTGTATTATTTTATTTCCTTCTTAAGACAATATTATCAAATACAGATACTCTGATTCCTAGTTATTGATACAAATTCAAAGCTGGGGAGGGTCATATAGTCAGTATATTGTGAATCTGGGAGACACTGGGACAGGGGTATCGGCCCCCATAGCAGTCACTGATGAGTAAGGGTGATAATCCACAGACTTGGTGTGTATATGCCATCTCCTCTAGTTCCCTTGTGCTCTATGACCCAGCCAGGCTATATCTGCAGTAGTGAAGTCATTCCAAAAAAACAAAAACAAAACAAACAAAAATAGTAGCAACAAAAAAAGGAAAACAATGGCCCGGTTGACCTTGAGAAGATAAATGCCAGGTGGTAACTGAGCAGCCAGTGAGGGTGACTTTAAGCGGCAGATTCAAGATGCCCCCTGAACTTCTCACCTAGATGACCTAAAAAATGCACCAGATCCTTGATGTGTCTCTGAATATTTTTAAAATACTAATTTAAAAGAAATGTTGCCATATTTGAGTGGCAGTAAAAGGCACTAGAAACCTCCACTGATTAACCATGTAACATTCATGCGTTTCACCACAGAGAACTGTACACTAATAAAATGCCACTTTTTTCTGTTTTACATATTGGAGTTCTATGTCAGCTTTTGTTTGCATAATGTGCTCTGCTCAGTGAGAAAGTTGGAAGCCTCTTCCTTAATGTGCACCATCTTCCTCAGCCAGGCCCCCTCATCCTACCTAATTACATATGTCTGCTGTCTGAACAGCCAGCAAAGGTCAACTAGCATTGTAATATATCACAGAGCCTAAGACACAACAAACTGCAAGATGTGCTGTGATTTGATGTACCACACAAATAAAAAAATATTCCGAATGAAAATGTAGCATGACCATCAATATCAAAAATCTTAAATTAAAAAATAAAGAAGTAAAATATTTAATCAAAAAATATAGTATTTAATAACTTCCAACCTTTTAAAATTTTTATATTGTTACTATTGCTTGCATGTGTATGTGTTCACGTGTATATGTGCATGGGCATGTGTGTGTGTTCGCATGTATATGTGCATGTGTGTGTTCATGTGTATATGTGCATGTGTGTGTATTCACATGTATATGTGCATGGGCATGTGTGTGTGTTCACGTGTATATGTGCATGGGCATGTGTGTGTGTGTTCACGTGTATATGTGCATGCACACAAAGCATGTATAGGAGTTAGTTAGATAAGAAATTTTAAGGGTTGGTCTTTTCTTCCCGCCACCATGTGGGTTCTGGGGATGAAAAGCAGGCTGTTAGCCTTGATGGCAAGCACTTTTACCTGCTAAGCCATCTCCCCAGCCCAAGCTTGGACTTTTAATTCAGATTATGTATGTTCAATTTCTGGTGCATCCAAGATTCTTTGACACAATAATTTGTGAACCCTTCTTTTCAGTTGCAAAATTGTACTATTATTATTATCCACTTCAAAAGACTTTATGAGAAGTAAATAAGAGATTAAGTGTAAATGTAGAGGGCTTGGGTATGGTCAGTTCTTCTTTAATATTCTCTATTGTCATTGCTATGAGCCTCAACACTGTCTGAGCTAGAGACTGAAGGTGTGTGGTTTCCCCAAGCTTGCTGGGTGAAGCTTCATCTCCCATTCGGTGGCACCTTCTGAGGGATTTGGAGGGCTGGTTAGGTCATGAGGGAAACCCCAGTGAATTTGTCTCATTGCTTCCACTGTGTGAGGGCACAAGGAGAAGAACCACCTGTGAAGCATGTATGACACACATACTCACCAGATATGAAATGGCCCTGATCTTGAACATCCCAGCTGTAAGAAATCAGCTTTTGTGGTTTCAAGGCCATCCATTTCTTCAGTTTTGCACAGCATTCTGAAAGCATTGAGATACCCTCTGACATTATGACCTAATTGTTTAAGGTTGTCTTATCCGGGCAGAGGCAGAGAGGCCGTATTTGTGTGACATGCACACAAATGCCTTGAAGGATCAGTGTTTTTCCTCGTTCACCTCCTACAGAAGCTCTTCTCTCTGAGGCGTGAACGCTGATTGAATGACTTTCATTCAATCTCTTCCGATGGAGAGGTTTTGGAAGCTTTCAGCCCTCCTTGCTGACCTCCACACAAATGGATTTCTCCTGCACGAGGGTCCTGCAGCCCTAGCTGTGGAGTGACGTGGTAGCTTTTCCTCTACACCTTCGGTGTTGAGTAGAAAGCAGTCTGTTTCTGTACGTGATGAAACAAGGGGCATGGCAACTGGTTTGATTGCGAAAATTATTTCAAAATGTGTAGCTATATCAAGATATCACACTGTATACCTTAAAATATACATTTTATTTACCAAGTATGTGTCAAACATTCAAGATTTTTGGAATGTTTTTTAAAAGAATTTGAATTTTATAATTTTAGCTACAGTATCTGTGTTTGATGTAAAATAACAAAGTTTTAAAGCCCATAAAATTACATATGCTATTTTATACACAGAATTTGAATTTGTATGTGCATAAATAGGAAAGTGACCATTGTAGTTTTAATAATTTCTTGAACTCCAAACATGCCTGTCCAGCTACCTGGTGGAGACTGCTTATGAATGAACACAGTCTCTAGCTCTTTGCCAAAACACCTGTGCGGGTCAGAGAGTCCTGGGCAACGCTTTAGTAACTAAGAGCCAGAACTCAAGTCACTATGCAATCAAGGTGAGGTAGCTTCACTCAACATCTTGGGACAAAGTTTCCATGCTCGCCCCATGGTGTGACTTTCCATGTGCTTCATCCCTACTCAACTTAGAGAGAGAGATGACAGGGAGTCACAAGCTTACCAGCGTATCTCATTTCTACCCGCGTACCCTCTAAAGAGACTAGAGCTCACAGGGCTCCTGAAGCCTCGGATGCTGTCTCAATGGCACCTCAATGTTTTCCTTCTTTTACACCCCATGGACACTTCTCTGTTAAGAAACTGACAGCCTTTTGTTTGTATGTTCAGATCAAGATGTCTCGTTCCCCTCCCATATGAGTATGCACCACCTGTGCTACCTGCCAGTCCACCTCCCCTGATTGAGGACAGTGTCTTTAACCACCTGTAGAGTATGGCCGTGTCCCCTGCATGATTGGGTGTCAGTGCACCTGGGCAAGCCACCTCCCAGCTGGCTCTTTATGAATGAGCCTGTCTATCTTGAGTCTCTTATCTTCCTAGTAGATTCCTTGTCACATAAATGATATCACAATAACCAGTAGTATGCTGTCTTTTGAAAAATTCCCATTTTTAAAAACCTATTCCAGCTAAGCATGTTAACCTCTATCTCAAACATGTGCTGATTTTACCTCATTGATAAGAAATGGTCATTCCAAAGGACTCCTAAACCATGCTTTAAGAATCTATTTTGTCATATTTTTCAAAACTCGCTTCGTTTGGGTCCTTCAGGGTAATTATACAAACTAGCTGTCTTCCCAGCTGCGCTGCATGTGCCTATGACCTCATATCCATGTGTCAACTGCAACATGAAGAATCCCACAGACACCCAGGACATGTATTGATTTTTAAAAGTTTTTTTAGTTTCTAAGATTAAAAGACTATGAAATGTGATTATACAGTACACTATATTGAATGATTATCATCAAGTAGTCATTAGAGCAGGTTATTTATTAGGTTTTCTTCTCTGATCATCAACCTAAGAACAGCATTATTCAACAGAGCATCTTCTCTAACATGACAAAAAGTCTTGAAAAAAGACCTTTGCTGTAGTCAGTAGGCAAAGCTCCTGCTGGCAGGCCACTCCACCACCACCAGCATTAGACCCTGGAATCTAAAAGTCCCACTCCTCTGCCCCAAACCCAATCACCCTTCCCATGGTCTCAGGGCTCCTGGAGACACAGACACCACCTGAATGGATTGGTCCAAGAAATAAGTGAGTAGTATCCAGTCTGACAACCCAGTCTTCTCTAGCCTATAGGTACCAGGGCACATTCTGTGCCCCTAGTCTACCCATTGCATCCCCACTAGCAAATCAACAGCAAGGTTCCTTCTAACAGGCCACTCCTACGGCTATTGGATTCTTTAATCTATAACTTTGACTCCACTGCCAAACCCTTCCATCTCCCATGGCCTCAGAAGTTTTTTCAGACACACAGACAACCACCTTCACTGATTAGACCAAGAGCAGCTACTGGAGACACAGACACAGCCTGCACTGACTACAGGAAGAGATGGGTAAACACTAGCACATTCAACAACAGAAAGAGCAAGAAGGTACCACCAGAACCTGTAGTTTCACAACAGCAGGACCTGAACATCCCAATGCAGAAGAAGTAAAAGTAAACAACCTTAAAAATAACTTTATGGAGATGATAGAGGCCTTTAAAGAGGAAATGAAAATTTCCCTTAAAGAAACGAAGGAATGGCAAAAGGAATAGAAGAAGGAGAAGAATACCAGCTCAAAGGCATAGAAAATATATTCAACAAAATCAAAGACGAAAACTTTCCCAACCTAAAGAATGAAACTTTCCCAATCTAAAGAAGGTTACAGAAAACCAAAAGGACTGGACAAAAAAAAAAAAGAATCCCCTTGCCACATACTAATCAAAACACTAAACATACAGAATAAAGAAAGAATATTAAGAGCTGCAAAGGAAAAAGACCAAGTAACATATGAAGGCAGACCCATCAGAATAACACTCGACTTCTCAGTGGAAACCCTGAAAGCAAGAAGGTCCTGGACAGATGTGCTGCAGACACTAATAGACCATGAATACCACCCCAGACTACTATACCCAGCAAACTTTCAATCACCATAGACAGAGAAAACAATATAGTCTATGATAAAACCAGATTTAAACAATACCTATCCACAAATGCAGCCCTACAGAAAGTACTAGAAGGAAAACTCCAACCAAAGGAAGTTAGGTTCACCCATGAAAACACAGGCAATAGATAATCCCAGATCATCAAATCTCAAAAAGGAGAAACACATACACATTACCACCAAAAAAAAAATAACAGGAATTAATAATCACTGGTCATTAATATACCTTTAATGTTAATAGACTCAATTTACCTATAAAAAGATACAGGCTAACAGAATTAATATGAAAACAGGAGCCAACCTTCTGATGCGTAAAAGAAACACAACTCACCCTAAAAGACAGAAATTGCCTCAGAGTAAAGGACTGGAAAAAAACTTTCAATCAAATGGACTTAAAAAGCAAGCTGATGTAGTTATCCTAATATCCTAACAAAATAGATTCCAAACTAAAATTAATCAAAAGTGATGTAGAAGTACATTTCATATTCATTACAGGAAAAATCCATCAAGATGAAGTCTCAATTCTGAACATTTATGCCCCAAATACAAGGGTACACACATAAATAAAAGAAACATAACTAAAGCTTAACTCTCCTATCAAACCCCACACACTAATAAAGAGAGACATCAACACTCCACTCTCCCCCAATGGACAGGTCTGCCAGACAGAAACTTAAGACAGAAATAAGAAAACTCAAATGGGCTTAACAGACATATATAGAACATTCCATCCAAATAAAAAAGAATATCCATTCTTCTCAAAACCTCATAGAACCTTCTTTAAAACTGATCACATATTCAATAACAAAGTAAATCTCAACAGGTCAAAAAAATGGAATAAACCCTTGTATCTTATTGAATCACCAAAGCTTAAAGTTAGAATTCAGCAAATACACAAATTATAGAAAGTCTACAGAGTCATAGAAACATGAATCAGTGTTCAACCTGAATCATCTCTGTGTCAAGAAAGAAATAAAGAAATTAAAGACATTCTAGACATTCAACAAAAATGAATGTACAACATTTCCAAACTTATGTGACACTATGAAAACAGTGCTAAGAGAAAAGTTCAAAGCACTAAGAGCCTACATAATGAAGGTGGAGAAATCTCACACTAGTGACTTAACAGCACACCTGAAAGCCCTAGAACAAAAAGTTCTAGACAGGATATAATTAAATTGATGGCTGAAATCAATAAAATAGAAACAAGGAAAATAATACAAAGAATCAATGAAACAAAGAGTTGGTTCTTTGAGACAACAAGACAGACAAATCCTTATCCAAATTAACCAAAAGGCAGAGACAGAATATCCAAATTGACAGAATCAGAAATGAAAAGGGGGATATAACGACAGACATTGAGGAAATCTAGAGAATCATCAGGACATATATCAAAAGCCTGTACTCCACAAAAATCAGAAAATTTAAAATATACCAAAATTAAATCAAGATCAGATAAACAATTTAAATAGACCTATAACCCTTAAGGAAACAGAAGCAGTCATCAAAGATCTCCAAACCAAAAAAGAAAAAAACAAAACAAAACAAAAAACAAAAACAGGACCAGATTGTTTTAGTACAGAATTCTACAAGAATTTCAAGGAAAAGCTAATACTCCTCAAATTGTTTCACATTATAGAACCAGAAGGAATATTGCCTAACTCCTTTTATGAGGCCACAGTTACCCTGATAGTCAAACCACACAAAGATGCAACAAAGAAAGAGAATTACAGACCAATCTTCCTTATGAACACTGATGCAAAATACTCAGTAAAAAAACTGGCAAACTGAATCCAAGAACACATCAAAAAAAAATCATTCACCATAATCAAGTAGGCTTCATCCCAGAGATGCAGGGATGGTTCACCATATGAAAATCTGTCAATATAATCTGCCATATAAAGAAACTAAAAGCAAAAAAAAAAAAAAACCATGGCCCTCTCATTAGATGCTGAAAAAGTCTTTGACAAAATCCAACATCCCTTCATGATAAAGATCCTGGAGAGATCAGGGATATAGGAAACATACCTAAACATAGTAAAGGCAAACCAACAGTCAACACATAATTAAATGGAGATAAACACAAAGCAATTCCACTAAAATCAGAAACAAAAAAAGGCCACTCCCTCCATATCTATGCAACATATTACTAGAAGTTCTAGCTAGAGCAATAAGACAACAAAAGGAGATTAAGGGGATACGAATTAGAAAGGAAGAAGTCAAACTTTTGCTATATGCAGATGATATGATAGCATACATAAGCGACCCCAAAAATTCTATCAGGGAACTCCTACACCTGATAAACACCTTCACTAATGTGGCAGGATACAAGATCAACTAAGAAAATTAAGTAGTCCTCCTATATACAAGTGATAAATGGTCTGAGAAGGAAATCAAACAACACCCTTTACAATAGCCACAAATCACATAAAATATTGGTGTAGGAGGTCCTTCTGTTTATGTGTTGCTTTCATTGATTGAATAAAGAAACTGCCTTGGCCTTTTGATAGGGCAGAACTTAGGTAGGTGGGGTAGACAGAACTGAATTCTGGGAGGAGGAAAGCAGGATCAGAGAGAGCGCCATGGAGACGCCAGGTCAGACATGCTAAATCTTTCCTGGTAAGCCACAACCTCATGGTGATATGCAAATTAATAGAAATGGTTTGAATCAAGATGTGAGAGTTAGCCAATAATAGGCTAGAGATAATGGGCCAGGCAGTGATTTAATTAATACAATATCTATGTGATTATTTCAGGTGTAAGCTAGCTGGGCAGGACAGAACAAAGGGCCCTCTCTCCCAACAAAATATCTTGGAGTAACTCTAACCAAACAAGTGGAAGACTTGTATGACAAGAACTTTAAGTATTAGAAGAAAGAAATTGAAGAAGATATCAGAAAAAAGAAAGATCTCCCATTCTCTTGGGTAGGTAGGATCAACATTATAAAAATGGTAATCTAGCAAAAACAATCTACAGATTCAATGTTATTCCCATAAAAATACCACCACAATTCTTCACAGACCTCAAAAGAACAATACTCAACTTCATATGTAAAAACAAAAATCCAGGATAGCTAAAATAATCCTGTACAATAAAGGAACTTCTGGAGGCATCACCATCCCTGATTTTAAGCTCTGCTATAAAGCTATAGTAATAAAAACAGCTTGCTATTGGCATAAAAACAGACATGTTGACCAATGGAATTGAATTGAAGACATTAACATTAATCCACATACCTACAAACACCTGTTTTTTGATAAAGAAGCCAAAACTGTACCATGGAAAAAGAAAGCATCTTAAAGAAATTCCACAGAGACTGATGCTCTATCTCATGGGAACTCACAGACTCTAGACTGATAGCTACAGAGCCTGCATGGGACTGATCTAAGCCCTCTTCATACAGCTGACAGTTGTGTAACAGTCTGTTTGAGGGGCCCCTGGCAATGGGACCAGGATCTATCCCTGGTGTGTGAGCTGGCCTTTTGGACTGCATTCCCTATGGTGGGATGCTTGCTCAACTTGATGCAGGTGGGAAGGACTTGGTCCTGACTCAACTTAATATGCCAGGTTCTGTTGACTCCCATGGAGGCCTTACCCTCAATGGGGGATGGGTTGGGGGGATTTGAAAGGAGGAAAGGGAAGGGAAACAGGGGTTGGTATATGAAATAAATTAAAAAATTTTAATAAAAACATTTATTTTTAAAACATCCTTTGCCATATTAAATACTAAAAATCACCTTATTTCCATGATTTAGGAATGTATAATCAAGTGGGAAACCATGAAGGACCTCGCCATCCCTTTAAAGTTAGAATGTTGTTCACTGTGGAGTAGGGCACTGAGCAAGGGAACATGGCAACAGAATTCGCTTTAGTTGATCCTGGCCCAGTACTTTTTCCTTTGTTTTCTGTTTCTTCCAAAGACCTCTGGCTTTCAGATCCTTTGCCTCCACTCCCTTATGCCAGTCTCCCAAGCCACACACTTGCCCTTGAACTCATGGCAAGATTACTTTTTGTAGGGTTTGCTGACAGCAGTTTTATTGCCTCACTAGTTTGTTTTCTATTTTGTTGCAGGAGAAAGAAAGAAAGGAAGGAAGGAAGAAAGGAAGGAAGGAAGGAAGGAAGGAAGGAAGGAAGGAAGGAAGGAAGGAAGGAAGGAAGGAAGGAAGGAACAAAGGAAGAAACAAAACTGTGTCCGGATAGGACAACCTCACACTCATGATCCTATGGTTAGCCCTGGTTAAATGAAACAACAAGACAAAAAGGAATTCATAGGTGGTAAAAGGAGCTGGGCAGCGGTTCACAGCAGGTAGGATGACAGTAATCAGAAAGCATTATATACACATAAGAAACTGCCAAGGGAAAATTCTAAAAATGTTATTTTAAAATAGTAATAGGATGTTTGAATCTACAACCAATAGAAAGTTGAATCTGCAACTCAAATTCAAGTGATAGGAACATGAGACTGTACTAACACTCCTAATGAAGCCAGAGCTGGGGCGCTGCTCTGCACCTCCTTTTCTAGGATCCTCCTGGCTTAATTCTTCTCTGTTTGCTTCATTCTCAAGACAGTGAGAAGATGATTATAGGAATTATGTTTTCCATCCTGAGTATGTCAACATTAAGAGAAGGAATCACATATCTAGAAGAGAGGAAGCTGGGTATATTCTACAAACAGCATGAATGACCATAGTAGTCCACTAAATACCCATCCAGCCTCAGGGTGGGCATCTCAGAAGTCTGTCTGTTCCAAGTGCCTGGGGAGTTGAAAAGGCCCCGGTTTCCCCAAAAGCTGGAGTCACAGAACCACCTGATATTGGGTTCTCTAGTGTTCTTAACTGTTGAGTCATCTCTCCAGTCCCCTACCCAAATCTCTCTAGCTTGTTCGTTCCTCCCTCCTGCTGAGGGAGTCCATTGTGAGCTGACTTCTGGAATTTCTTCTTTTACTGAAATCACTCAAAGACTCCAGCTAAGACGTTTTCTCAATGTGTGTTTTCACAATAATCACAGCAATAGAAAGATAAGGTGGCTAACTATGCAGTAATGACGCTCTCTTCCACCCACATATTGGCAAAGAAAGGCAGATGGCCACGCCAAATGCCATGCCAAGAGCAGACATGTGGCTCTTTTCTGTACCCAGAAAGTAGAGTCCCTGCTCTCTGGTACATTACCAAACTCTCCTTTATTCTCTGCTTATGCTCCCCAACAGGACATACCGGAGTTTCCCACAACTTCCATGGCCATTATCAAGTAGTAATTGTCCATAAGTATAATAAATAATCTAATGCCAGGACCTCAAGTTCCATTCACTTTAAAATCTCAGCCCATACCATCTTATGTCATACACTGAATTTGAAAGACATCATACTAATATGTCTATATGATATAGAGGAAAGACTACATTTTTGTTTGTCTGAATATACCGCCATTCCCACCCACTGCTGTCCCATTCTTGGAACAACGAGCTATTAAAATTTATTGTATCAGACATTGATCTGGCTGTCTATAGATAGGGCAGTGAATGAAACAGACCCATCTATTACCTTCATCAAGCTTCAGTTCTACTTGGTAAATGTCTAATACCATAGTGATAGCTTCTAGAGTAAATTTAGTAGGTCAGGTAGTCAGCAAGTGTACCCAGTGTAAGTGACAGAAATGGGGTAGAGTCATGGATAAACAGAAAGAATTTCCAGGTCCAAAATTCACAAGAGCAGAGACTCTATGGACCACCATAATCTGGGTTATGAAAAACAAGAGGAGCCTGCAGTGTGCACAGGCGTGGGAAAGGGAGTGGAAAGACATAGACTGGAAGAAAGACAAGGTGCCAAGACTTGTACAGAACTTGTCGGATCTCTTAAATGTTATGATGAAGTTAGATAGGAAAGGGCAAAGCCAGGAGGAAGGGAACCAGTTAGGAAACCAGTGAGAAATGGTCGCTTGGTCCAGAACAGTAATGCGAATAGTGAGCTGTCTGATTCCCAAGTCCTCGAGCATAGGCCCAGGAAAGAGAGAAAGGGGAAGTTGCTCCGTGGTAGTAGAAAGTAAAAGGGAAGCAATTTTATGGAACTGCAGCTATCTTTGTCTCATAGACATATCCTGCGGGTGTGGAGCCTACCACAGGTTGCTTCAATCACTCCCTGTTACCTTTGTGGGCTTTCTGAGACCTTCACCTGATAATCGCATATCTGTGTTTACCTTGACAGGGTCAAGGCCCTCCACCTGGCCTTTTGTGACCTTCTCCATCCTCCATGCTTCTACGATTTCATGTCTTGCCTTGGACTACATAACAGAGCGTAGAGTCTAGCTCTCACGTTGAAAGTACAACTGTCTGGTTACCTCAAGTACCAACTGTCCTGCCAAATTCAGGAAGTTCTTCTTTTTTCAGTGGTACCTAGACTACCCCATCATCTGACAGTAAGGATCTAAGCACATATTTTCTGTTGGACTGGAGAGAAAGTCATGGTCTGACGGCCTGCATTGACCGCGGATAAAGTGAGTACCTTGAATCTTTCTCTCAAAACTCTGCTCTTTGAGAAGAGGAAAAACACAATCCTCACTCTCTCATTAGTTGGGAGGAGAAGCTTGTAAAATGCTGGCAATTTTCAGAGTGTTTTCTGCAAGCATCTCTAACTCCCAGCTTATTCTTTCCTTTTGGTGTTGACAAGAAGGGAGTGATGAAGAAGCTTGTGTCTCTTGAGCAGCCCTGCAACGTGTCCCACTGCTAACAATATGGTGGGTGCTGCTTATCACCCACCTGCAGAAGTCATAGATCCTGATAAAACTGTTCTCTATCATTTTACATCTAGACATGGAGTCTAGTGTAAAACAAATAAGAAAGATATCTTGGGTAAAAATTTCAGGTGGCATGTGCTTCCAGGGTCATGCTAGTGCAGAACTGGTTCTTCCTGACCAGAACTTCCTTAAATGCTGTTACCTCCAACCCTCACAGGGCCTCATGCTTGTGCCCAAATTGACATTCAAACAAAATCAAACTGAAGCTAATTTAGACAAAAAAGGTAATTTTAAAAAGGCATTCTGTTGAGCAACTCCCAAAATCACAGACTGCAGAAGGAACAAGCTTGGAGATCAGACAATGCAGAGTAAGACTGTAATCATGCCACGGGACCAAGAGGCCAGCATCCCAGTCCCAGCTCCCTGTTTAGAAACTCATCAGAGCCTGCACTAACCCCACATGCGGTATGTATGATAAATCAGTTACTCTAGAACTATAGCCCTGGAGTTTCTTGAAAATTGGATTAATCAGTTATCTGCAACCACTGCCAGTTTCACCGCATTCAACCCATCACCTTGCTGGTAGGTTAAGGTCAGGGACACACATAGTATGAATGGCAAGGTCTAAGCCATCTGTCCACAAAACAGAGAACTTTAACAAAGTGTTGACGATGAGAATGGGCGTTGTGTCATTATGTCAGAGATCCCCCACATACACAGAACTTTAGACTCTGGAAGCTGAAAACCAAGTGATCTGTTTCTCCACTAAAATACCTGGAAGTTGCAGTAAGTTCTGTTGAAAAAAAAAAAAGCAAAAATAAATGTTGACAAAGACCATAAAAGCAAAACCACTTAAAATTACACCCTAAACCAGTGCTTCTCACCCTTCCCAACACTGTGACCCTTAACACAGCTCCTCCTGCTGTGCTGACCCTGCTATAAAGTTACTTCGTTTCCACTTCATAACTGTAATTTTCCTACTGGGTTGAGTAGTAATAGAAATATCTGACATGCAGGATTTCTCACATGTAACCCCTGGGAAAGGCTCATTCGAGCCCCCAAACTTGCCGTGACCCACAGGTTGAGAACTACTGGTAAAGGGGAAGTACATGACCTCTGACCTCAGAAAAGGGAAGAAGCCAGTTCCACAGAGGTGCTTACAGGTAGAGGGAAGAACAAAGGCAGAGGTCTCTCATCTCTCGGGTGGGAAGGAATATGGAGTACACCAAAACTAAAGGTCACTAGTGCATTCAAGGGGGACCCAGAAGAACTGTGGAGCTAGGGACAGACTCGCAGGCTATGCTCAGAGGTTTGTATTTTATTCCAAGCATAATGGGAAGCCATGCAAGTTTGGGGCAGGTGGATTAAGAGATTTAACTTCGGAGGGTTTTGTTGTTGTTGCTGCTGTTTTGTTTTTTGCTTTGGTTTGATTTGTTTGTTTTGTTTTTTGGGTTGTGTGTGTGTGTGTGTTTATGAAATCGTTTTTGTTATTATCTAGAGCAGTGGCTGCTGGAAGTGCTAGAGGGAGTGGGGTGGGGAATGGCTATAGAGGTCACAGCAGTGGTGGGGATAAAAATGCATCTGACGTATACATTTGGTGATAAAATTAATGACTTGAATTTAATTCCTTCAGGGTGAACAGAGATTTCTGAATGAAAACAATGAATGAGTAGTTGTGACTCAATCGAAACACAGAAACCCAGGTTGAGCTGGGCGGTGGTGGCGCATGCCTTTAATCCCAGCACTCGGGAGGCAGAGGCAGGCGGATCTCTGTGAGTTCGAGGCCAGCCTGGTCTACAAGAGATAGTTCCAGGACAGGAACCAAAAGCTACGGAGAAATCCTGTCTCGAAAACTCCAAAAAAAAAAAAAAAGAAACCCAGGTTGATAATCAAAGGTTGAAGAGGGGCACAGTGGTGCACATCTTTAATCCCAGTACTTGGGAGGCAAATTGAAGCAGGTCTCTGTGAGTTAGAGACCAGCCTGGCTTACAGAGCTAGTGCCAGGACAGCCAGGGCTGCTACACAGAGAAACCCTGTCTCAAAAACAGGCACTGCAAACAAAGTCAATATTGCGCATCCCATAACTCTCAGGGTCCAGAAACGCTTTGCTGGCTTTTACCTTTGTCCTCACCACTCTACCCCTACAGCTTTATCATTTTTTTTATTGCCACATGTTCAGAGACACATAAAAGTACCAGGAAACAATTACAAGGCAACTGCATACCATCCATCCAGATTTAGCAAATGTTAACATTTGTCTGAATTCGATACTTGAAAGTATCCTAACACACACAGAACTCCACTTGTTCACCATGTGATGCCATTTACACAAAACCTGAAAACACTCAACAGTCTACATATTCCATGGAGTGCTGTACGTAGAGGAAAGTTACGAACACAAGCATTCAGAGCAGCAGAGAGCAGAGTTTACTTTTTGTCATTCTAATTGACGTTAAATGGAGTGTGATTTGGTGTGTTGGAGGTACTTGGTCATTTTGGAGAGCGACTTTCCCCTCACTTGACGTCTTCCAAGAAATCTACAGCCGGAGGACTCAGGGACAATGAGGTAGGCCTTAGTTTTCAGATTCTGGGGTCACAACTGGCATGCTCTCTGCTGGGATCTGCATCAGACTTGTGAAGGCCTGCAAGTTAGATCTTTGCAGCACATTCATTCTTTTTTGCAGAACATGCACCTAAAAACCCTTATCACAGGCCCCAGGACCACCACTACCATTGTTAAAGCCCAGGACCCTCTGACTCCCTTCTCAGAAATCCCAGACTCTGACACAGTTTCCTGGACACAAGACGAAAGGTCTGCCCCTCACCCCAGCCTCCTGCTTCCAGCAGATTTAAGGTCCTCCAAAGTGTCCCGTGTGTTCCTTTAACACACCAACCCTGCTTTGAACAAGACCATCTCCATCCGTTTTGTATTCAACAGGCTCCCAGCACATTCTTTGAAGTCAGAATAAACAAAGCTGATGTTCAGCACAAGAAGCACTGTCTACACAAAAATGTCTCCATTGTTTTCCCAGTGAACTAAGAGACAGGTGAGTAACATCTGGTTGCCTTCTCACTTCTAAAATGGGGTTTGCTGACTGTGCTCTGCAGAGCGTGCCCAGACTGCGTCCCTCAGTCTCTCAGTGGGTTCTTTCTATTTCACCAGTGCTTGCTATTTTAATTCCCTTAATGGTATTAAGTGGGCAAATTATGGGCTTCTGGGCACTCAGGATTTTCACTCAAAACTTCACCTTTCTTGCATCTTGGTATCTTAATTCTAATATTGTTCTGTTCATTTCAGAAAAGTCACTTGTTCAGATCATTTTCTTGCCCTTTATTTCATTGGTGAACTCAAACTAGTTCTAGGGGAATAAAAGAGTATTTTGAGGGAGGGCCTGGGACTTTACACAGGGCAGGGTGTATGACCCTCTCTTAGGATTGGAGGGGGTGGGATGGGAGGGTCTGTGGAGGAACAGGGAGGGGAGTGGGAAGAGGGGAGGGAGTGGGAGTTTGGAAAAAAGTTTAAATAAATAAAAAAAGAAAAGAAAGAGTATTTTGACTAATATAGAGGGATAATTATTTTTACATGTATTCAAGTGTGTACACACATGGACACCTGAACATGGGCACATGTGCCTTGGTGTGTATGTGGAGGTTATAGAACGACATGCAGGTGCTGTTCTGTTCTGTTCTGTCCCTTTACTTTATGTCTGTTCTGGGATTAAACTCTGATAGTTAGTCTCGGCAACAAGTGTCTTTGAGTCATCTTGCTGATCTCAGTAAGACAGAAAAAAGAAAAAAAATACATTTTAATGTTTACATTATTACCAATATTTTTTGCCTCTCTGAAGCAAATGTAAAATGATAGACCTGTAAAGTCATTTCAATATTTCACATGCGTCTACCTGCATCCTTGTCTTCCTCAATAGTCTTCCTCAATCAAAATGTATTTCATATGTAACAGCCAAGTAAGCTAGACCAAGTAGTTTCAAGTCTGTAATCCCAGCTACTTGGAAGGCTGAAGCAGAGAGCTCACAAGGTCAGAACCACCCTGAACAATGTAGTAACATTCTGTCTCAAAATAAAAAGTAAAACTTGATAAGGTGGGGTGTGTTCAAGGCCACCTGTACAACTTAGTAGACAGTGTCTCAAAAGAATAAGTAAGAAGGTTATGAACATATGGCCTGGTGGAAGAACACTTGCCTGAATGATCTGGGCCCAATGTTCAGTTCCTGGTACTGAAGAGAAAAACAAAGATGGGGAGGGAGTCGGATGGGAATGAAATACAGGAACACACATTATTCCTCACTAAAATCATCCACGTATGCCTTCAAACCTGTACCTAAGCTATTGAGAGGATGTGCTCTGGGCCTTTGTGGTAGTCAAGGGCAACCTGCCACTGCAGCCCCATTCCTGACACAGTGAGTCAGAAACTCTAGAAACTGACACACAGGCTGACCCTGCCCACACCAACAGTCAAAGCATTTCATACCTCCACTGTGGGGACACTGCCTTTTGCCAGCCATGTTGTCTCTTCTTCAATTACTAGAGAATTACCTAAAGATTTGTATTTCTCATGACTCTTCACTTACAGGGCAAATGCTTACTGAGGACATTTTAAAGGTATCCGGAACCAAGACAATACAGCCAAATTTACGGTCATTGAAGACTTATTTTCTTTCTCATGTTCACATCCAAATTTGCCAAATAATGAACGTGGAACTTACGGTCCACTTACGCTAAGTTCAGGCACATGCCTGAGAGCTCTCTGAAAACCTGATCAATTCACGTTTGCACTTTCCATTCCTGGAATACTCATGGAGCCCAATAAGTGTGCAATAAATATTTGAGAGTGGAAAATTTTGTGTGTGGATACTTTCAGACAGAGCGGTGGAACAGAGGTGCCTCTCCATCTCCAGGAGCCCTTAGATCGCTTTTCCTCCACAGCACTGGACACTCTACCCCCCGTGTTTCTCACACTCTCCCAACTCAAAATCCCTAAAAGGTTGAAATCAAGAAGGCAGGACTGGATGACTCAAATGTCTCATTAAGAATGCCTAAAGAAATATGCCTAAAGATGAAATTACAGCCCTCAGACCAGCACTCCAAACCCCGGAATCAAAGGAAAGAAAAGAGGAGGGGGGGGGCAAAATTATGCGATTTGACCATGGTTACTTATCCAGCAAATGTTTTTGAAAGCTACTAACTACTAATTGTGGTAAAGGATTTTAAGCCGGGAAATGGCGAGTCTCTCTCTTTTCCTGACGCTCTGTAATTCATGTGCAGCTTGGGATGGCACTCTGTCTTAAATACAATAATATTTTAGAGAAATTTGAACACTCTAAGTTAACAGGTATGCCAATTTGGAGCCAGAAGACATGCAACTCTAGAGATTTCAAATAATTTAATAAGGCGTTACCATTTTTCTAAGGTTCTGTGGATTTCTCTCTTCCCCACCCCAATCAGCCTAAAAAGCTCTACCATGTGGCCTAATTCAAGGCTTGCAGGCAGGAGAAATTACTGACTTCAATATGCTTGCCTGGTGCTCTCCAGTAAAAGCATTGGGCACCAGGCGTTCTCATTCTGGGAGGCTCTGCAGAAAGCTTTTGCACTGACAGATCTCCACTGGCTCCTTATGAAAAGCAACAGAGAGAAGGAGGTTATGGTCTATTGTGTACCAAGCTCAGAGGTTTGTGTCCCCCAACCCCCGACCCTTTGCTTTAGAAAAGGCCCACAGCAGGGCCTAGTCATGCCCGAGTCATAATGGCCCTTGGGCTACTGAATGCCATTCAAGGCCTGCTGAAGAAAGATTAATGTTGATTATTATCGCCATTAATGGTATTACTGTTATTGTTGTTATTATCCATTGCTTATGGAATAAGCCTTCTATGGTCTTTTGATACAGTCCCTGCTTTTCCTGTGGTGTACAGCACACTCAGTTGCTTGTCTAAAGAGCACAAAGAGTGAAGGAAAGCTGGAGTATGAACTTCTTTCCATCTTGAGTAAAT
Source organism: Microtus ochrogaster (assembly GCF_000317375.1). Taxonomy (NCBI): domain Eukaryota; kingdom Metazoa; phylum Chordata; class Mammalia; order Rodentia; family Cricetidae; genus Microtus; species Microtus ochrogaster. Next base: position 1,550,439 of record NW_004949138.1, on the reverse strand, counting down.
GCTTTACTTTGCCAGGAAGGATAAGGAAGCAGGGTAAGAAAAGGGTTGGACCAGCAAAGCTGGTGTCAGGAAGATAATGACAATGATTCTTTGTGGCTTCATATCGTAAAAGTTCATTTCTCGTCCACCTGAGGTTTAAGCTGGGGATGACCACTGAGCAGACAGCATCTTTTAAGTCACCAACCACTGGCCCCAAGTGCCTTCTGCTTGGTAAACCAAGTTCATTTTAATGGTGACTCCATGTCAGCTAGCTTAGTGGGACAAAGACCACCAAGGGAGTTGTTGGAGGTTCGATGAGGATGATGGGGAATTCCAAGATAACACTATGATGGACTTAAAGGCAAACATATTTGTGTTGAGAAAGATGACAGAAAGTTCCAGAAGATTCTCTCTCTCTCTCTCTCTCTCTCTCTCTCTCTCTCTCTCTCTGTGTGTGTGTGTGTGTGTGTGTGTGTGTATGTGTGTGTATATGTGTTCAAGAATAATTATTTTAAAATTGAAAACAGATAAAAAATTATCTGATTCACTTGGCCTTCAAGAAAATTATTAAGAGCAGTTGTGTACATTTCTATTAGCAAGCTGGAAAAGAATTACTGATAATTATGAAGCAAGAACATGAACATGACACAATTAGTCACTTAAGGAAAATAAGCTTTAGACAAGAAAATAAAATTAGAGTGTACCTTTGACTTTACAGTGAAAAATATTTAGACATTAAAATATAAATAGTAAATACTAATTTTATGTCTTGATGAAGGAAAAGGGGAGAGAGTAAGCCATCACTTACAAAGCCACGTGTGAAATAGAAAACTAAAGTAGATGTCATTTGAACTCTGGAACTATGAAAATGCCTTATTCATATAGAATTAGAATGTGCTGTTGAAACTGTGTAATTAAATGCAAAGCAACTAAAAGCAGACGGGGTTGCCTATGAGCACAGTTCTGCTAATAAGGATGGGATAAAGGGCTACTACTGGCTTCCATTGTTACCTGTAAGTGTAATAATAATAATAAAAAAGAGCTTACTCTGTTTTATAAATTGATAACATAACAGTCTCTCAACACTGCTGAGAAGCCATACTAGGTAATTCTTTTACATTCGAGGCAACAAGCAGTAGATCTGAGCAACATAAATGGTCTTTTGTGGCCAGTGAGATTGCCCAGTGGGTAAAATGCTTGAAGACAAGCTTAATATCTTAAGTATGATGATCTGGGAGTGGACTCCCATGATAGAGAGAAGAGAAAGACTCCTACACACAAATGTAGGCCCTTTCATACATCCTGGCAATTCAAGAGTGTACACACACTTATACACACAAAAAGTATAAAAATGTACACGTGTGTGTATATAAATATATATATATATAATTTTATATAATTTTTTAAAGAAATGATCCTTGGTTAAAACCGCCATAAACAAAAATGGGTTCATGTAAGGAGGAAGTTACTGTAAGGACTTAGGAAAGAATGTATCTTCTCTCCTGTGCTAACAGAGGCCAGGATAAGACAGGGATGGTGGTATGGTACACTTACTGTCATGAAGACTTTAATGTCTGGTTTGTGACCGTGGTAGAAGATTGTAGAGCAGAGAAAGAGGAGGGAGCTTCTGCTGTGCAGAAACATCCAAATGAAAAGGAGCACTGAGGAAAGAGTGTATTTTAAAACACTTTGTTGAAAAGAGAAGAAAAGATTGAGTGGGAAACGGAGGGGATTTGAGGTCAAGTGACATAATTTTTGCTTGTTTTCTTGTGAATTTTTAAGTCAGGAAAGGCTTTGTGTGTTTCTATGGTGAAAGCAAGGGGGAAACACAGAATAGAAACTCCTAGAGAGAAGATAACAGAAGGTGGTATTTGAGGAGACGGAAGGCGTGGTTGGTTGGAGTGCTTCATCCGTGGACGATTCTGACCACTTGCGCTTAGTTCTCAGCATTATGCCCTCCATTCCCTGACCTCACCTGGCTGATAAATTCAGTGTCAGTGCTGAGTCTCTGCCTGCAGTCCCTCCAACTCGGAAGACTTAGATAGGTGTCTGTCCTTCCACAGTACGTGTCTGCCCCTTATTCCTCTTCTCTTTCAAGTTTCTTTTATTGAAAATAGATTTTTGCTTTATACAATATTCTTTGATTGTTGCTGCTGATGGTGACATAGGACAAAATACCTTCTTCCTTCCTTTGGCACACCACCAGCATTGATCCTAAAATAATCCCACATTCATATGTGAGTTAAAGGCCAGCCTGGTCTACAGAGTCAAGGCTACAACAGAGAAACCCTGTCTCAAAAACCAAAAATAAAAAAGAAAGGAAGTCTGTGCAGAGTTCAAGAAAAGAAACTGGTCTAAAGAATTATCCAAAGAGCTAAAACCTTGACATGTTCTAGAACAGTCACCTTATCAATAAACCCCAAAAGATAAAGCCTAAACAATTCCAAAATTGTTAATTCCAGAATTATTAATAACCCTGAGAAGATCAAAGCCCCAGATTTGAAGGACAGAGGTCTCAGGACGCCATGAAGAAGTTCTGAAAGGAGGCCACGTGAGAAGAGATGTCACCATCCAGGGACATCCAAGATTAGCAGGAGCCAGAGAAGCTTCACTTTCATCCGCTGAGGGAACGCAGCTGCTGAAACAGAACATGAGGAAGCCAGGCATGGTAGTGCTCTGTGCCTATAATACTTGGGAAGCCGACAGGAGGACTGAGAATTCAAGGCCAACTTGGGGTACACAATGCCATCTCATATTTATGTGTGAGTGCATGTATGTATATAATTTTCAGTCATATAAAAATTTCTAAAGCTTATATTTTTAACAGAAAGAAAATAACGCCAAACAGAAAGTCCGAATCCAAAAGAAGTAAAGATCAAGTAAAATGGCATCAATGTATAAAATCTAAAGAAACACTGACACAGAAAATACAGTAAAATGGCATCAATGTATAAAATCTAAAGAAACACAGACACAGAAAATACAGCAAGGCAGCATGAACACACAACATAACACAGCGCTCTAAGAATCTCCCTGTTCGGGAGGGTGAGAGGAGTAACTTGGGAGTTTTAGAAGCTGAGTGTGTCTGTTGTTGTCTTGTGGTGCCTGTTGAAGAACACAACTAACACTCCACACAGGGCTTGACTAGAGTCACAGCACACGAGAGGCCAAGGGCAACCTGGGCTGACAGCATCCCCTCCTCTTAAAAATAAAAATGAAAGTAAAAAGTAAAATTAATAAAGCATGCTAAAGTGTATTATAAGCATAAAAGAACTCTGTGCAATATTCCCAGGGAATGCACAGCTTCAACTTTTGTGGGGGCTGGGGAGTGAACACAAAAATTCATCCTATAACAGAATGGAAATTTCAGTAGCCCTTTTGTAATTGTTAATAAATTGTAAAAGAAAAAAATCTCCGTTCAAGCTTATTAATAAAAATCTCCAGCTAAATACTTTCAGAAATGGGAAACCTTCATCTACACAAATTACAATACTAAGAAAACAAAACAAGAGAGGGGGAAGAAAGTAAGTGTGAGGTGGTGCATTTTCCCATAAGGCTCTGGGCTCAAGGACAGCCTGGGTGTCTCAGTTTCTCTTCCAGTTGTTCTTCTGCGTCACAGTTACAGGCTGCAGTCCATTGTGGCAGGGAAGTCACAGCAGTCGAAGCTTGAGGATGCTGACCACATCTCAGGTCCTATAGACAACCTAAACGGGTCTTCCCACATCATTTAAATGCAATCAAGAAAATCCCTGACCACCAGGTCCAGAGGCCCATCTCCCAGTCGAGGTGATTCTAGATTCTGATGCGTTAACAATAAATAAATAGTAATCACCACACTGAGTTACATAATGAAAATCTGTTTCTAAAAACTGAGAGGTGCTATGTGTAGTTCAGTGGCATAATATTTACCTAGCATGTCCAGAGGCCTGAATTGATTTCCAGTTTCACAAAAAAAAGATTGTACAAAACATTTCTTAGATATGAATAGTCCCATAATTAGAGGAATGAATTTGTAGTTTAAAATATCATCATAAAGTTGCTTCTGTGGCAATTTGTTTTCTATTATGCCTAATTTTCAGAGAGTAAAATTCTACTTTTAAGAGTACATTCATGCCTGCCCTGTGTCTACATCGAGATAGAGCTCAGGGCCCCTATGGACTTTCCTAATCTCCTCCCTCCTTCCCACCCTGCTCATAGAAACTCCAAGAAATTGGCCAAAGTATATTTGGCCTTTTCCAGACTGTCTTATACATATAGCTATTATCTGACATTTAATATTCAGCATAAAGGTGTGGAGAGTCTTTCAGTCTGTTGTGGACCTGCACGGTCTGTTTCTCTTCAATGCTGAGGATACTATTAACTTGATGCAGCATAGAGTCACTATGGTGGAATGTTTGTTTAACTATGCAAGATGTGTTGCAGTTGTTTAACTTTGTAAAGATATATTGCATTTATTTTGTAAGGATGTGTTCCTGTTTTACCTTGCCTACTAAAAGCACCTGATTGGTCTAATAAGAATCTGAACAGCCAATAACAAGGGTACAGGCAGAACTAACTGGCAGGGGAATAAGTGGGAGGAGGAATTTTGGCTCAGGGAAGAAAGAAAAAAAAGGAAACAAGGAAAGGAGATGGCATGGAGATGTGGGGGTGGGGGAGCAGACAGACAGACAGGGAGGAAGCAGGGAAGTAGGACATACAGAATGAAGGAAAGGTAAAAAGCCCCAAGACAAAAATGTAGATGAATAGAAACAGGCTAAATTAAGCCTAAAATGCTAGTGGACAAGTCTAAGCTAAGGCTGAGCATTCATAATTGATAATAAGTCTCTGTGTCTTTATTTGGGAACTGGTTGGTGGTCAAAACAATGCCAACTATAGTCCCTGAGAGTGGAGACTCAGATGAAGCATTGCTCAGATCTGATTGACCTGTGGGAATGTCTTGCCTTGATTGTTAATTGATGTAGGAGGGCCAATCCCAATATGGGCTATACCATCTCCAGAGCAGGAGTCCTTAGGCTGTACAAAAAAAAAAAAACCACAAAACCTAGCTAAGCATAGGCCAGTAAATTTCATTCTTCTCCTGCTTCTGCTTCAAGCTCCTACTTGTTTGTTCCCTGACTTCCCTCAGTGATAGACTACCCAGAAGTGTAAGCTAATCATATTCTTTCCTTCCTTCAGCTGCTTTTAGTCAGTGTTTATCACAGCAACAGAAAGGAAGGACATTGGGACACTGAGGGGTGTGCTGTAGGGAAGCACACTTTGCTGAACAACACAAGAAGAGGAAATCCTGAGCTGTGGAAAGTGGGCAGGAGGACTCTGCTGTCAGTGAGACCCAACAAACTCATGAACTATAAGGCAGAATTGCATTATACACTGTGGTTGAATACACAGCATTGATATTCTGTGTTTATTTGTTTGGAGTACTTTGCAGTTCCTGAGATCCCAACACACACTCAGTTCCAAGTCAGTGTATAGTCTTGATAGGTCATCAGCAATTTAATAAGCCTCAGAAACCATTCTTTGCCAAGCTACCCAATTCAATAGTCAGGCTAAGGTATCTCAAGGAGTATCCATTTCTAGAATGATTATTGCCTCCAGCAGAACCTGGGGTTCTAGGATGTGACTCATGTAAATGGCCACAAGGACAACTGACTCAGCAGCCTTTCCGAGTGCCTGCATGCATAGTTAGTCACTTAAATACATGATGCATTCAGTATCTAAAGTATCCATTCGTTTATTCAACAATTTTCAACAGAATACCTCCCATGGACACAGACATGAATCAAGCAGATGAAACTTCTATCCTCACATACCTTGTTTGCTTAATTAGCAAGGTAAATAACAAAAAAAAATAGAATATCTGCTAGTAACAAACTCTGTAAATGGAAGAACGGTCCAGGCGTTTGTGGTGAGGAGTGTCAGTCTTTGAAGGTGTTTTCAGGGAGAGCTACACTGACGAATCAACCTTGTGACAAGACATGTACGAGCTACAGTTTCCGGAAACAACAAATGTCAGAGAAGATGTCAGAGAAGCTGCAGCTCCCATGTTTGCACCTCAGCTCCAAGGCAGTGGGAGACTTGGTTCTAGGGATGGGCTACTGAGGGGTGTGAACCACAGGCTGTGAAGGACAGCAAGGGTACTGGAGGTGCTCTGTGTATCTCCAGCCCCTGACAGTGAACCATTAGTAAAAATACATAAGAGAGTCATATAAGTCACCCAAAGATAGAGCTGAGAATGAAGACTTCAGTATCACCGATGGAGACACGTGTCTTCAAATTCATTTGCATTCTGTATCTTCGTTTACATTTTCACAGAAACAGTTTGTAACAGAGCTGATTCCAGAAAGTTCTAGAAGAGAAATGAAAAAAAGAGATAAAAAAGAAGAGTATAAATAAGATAAATCCAGTTTCCTCCATCTTACAACATGAAAAAGAGGTGCACCACTTCGCCAGCACCTGGAGCTTGAACCATCTTGGTAAGGCACTCTGCAGCTCCAAGACTTGGCGCTCCCTTCGAAGCTAATGGCGACCATGCTCTTTGCCTTCCACGGCACTCTTCAGCCCCTTGTCCTCTGTTCTGTTCCAGGAAGCTAATTTGTACCCAATTGATTCCCTGTCTTTTGCCTTCAAATTAATTTGACCAAGAAGAGGCAACAGGGAGAAGCTGGAGGGCAGAAGAGGAGGATGTGGCCCTTTGCCTTGCAGGACACCAAACATTTTGCTTTGCTTTTTAAAGTTCTTCACAACTACGGGCTTCGCTAACGCTTCCCGTCCCTTGAGCTCCAGAGATAACAACATCCCTCTGACATTGCTGGCCCTTGGGTGTTCCTACAACTTTACCAGCTTTCTTTAGCCCCACCCGTATCTCAACAGAGCCCTTTCATTGAATGCTTCTCTGTCACTATGCTCAAATACGCTGTTTCCTTCATATAAGCTTTGACTCCAACTCTACTGCTTCTGTCAACCAGAGGTAAAGTTTCAGCCTCTGGCCCTATCTTCAAGCAGCAAGAAAGTCCAGTGTATGCCCTAATATAATCCACTACACCACCACACCACTCTGGACAATACAGAACAAACTACCTAATTCTCATGTTCTTTTGGAACTAGATCCAGTGATCAACCAATATGCACATGCATGCATATGATTTCTAGATGCTCTGACTAATGTCATAGCTACAGGTGATAATGTTTAAAATGTCAACATGCCTCCCCACTTCCCACTATGGTCTTTATGCTTGCAAATTTCTCTTGTCTTTGGCAAAGAAGTGTCCCATTCACCCATCCCCATTTTCTCTGTTGAACTCACCAATGTGCAGCCTCTCACCAAAGAGAAAGCATGCTCTTCAGGGTAACACGGAGATCCCAAACGCAGCAGCAAACAAATATTCACTGCCCATAATCAGTTCAGTTTCTTATAATAATTTAGCACACATATGGTAGTTATGAATAAGCATTGATAACATTTCCCTAATCCTTTCCACATGGGCCAAAACTGAAAGATTTTTAAAACTTGTGTGAGCCAATCAAGATAAATATTAATAGTTTCAAACATGGATTCAAGACTAGAACCAATAAGAATTTGGAGTTGAGAATTAGCTTTGTTGCAGAGTTCAATAGACATATTTATTAATATCATTGCCAGGATTTCTGTACGATTGTACTGTTGCCAAGACTCCAAAGATTTCTTGGTGAGGAGCAAACTGCTTAGAAAGGCATGTCTGGTAACAAAAATCTTCCATCCTAAATAATCACAACTCAGGTAAGAAAAGAAAAAGATGTGTCTTTTCTGTTTGTTTTCTTGTTTCTCTTCCTCCTTTCTTACCCTGAAGAGCAGGGCAATGGGCAAGGACCTAATAAGTGATTGCCCTGTCTACACACAAGCCCCAAATGTCTACAGCCAATTTTGTGTCTAATAAGGCTTGCCCACTATGACCATGGTACCCCAGACTTGATGAAAACACAAAATGCCATACTCACAAACATTTTCAACTGGTAACTTAAAAATCTCAACAGAGAGTTTCATCAGAGAGACGTTGCTATAGCAATAATTGTTCGAGAACATTCCTCTAGAGTTTTAGCCAAATGATGTCTAAAGGGGAGCAAGAATAAAACAGCTGTCTTTCTCCTTCCACCTTTCAGACTTCCTTCCTGAAAGATTTCAGATTCAGAACTTGTTCCCCTTGTTTTGTTTTGTGCAATGCTAGGGCTCCGTAGGTTCAATGTAAGTAAACACTCCACCACAGAACCACAGCCCCAGCCCAAATTCAGAACTTATTTTTAACTCAAAATTTCATAAATAAAAAAAAAGCTCTTTACATACAAGACAGACTTAGTTGCTATAGAATTAAATGCCCTGAAATTATAGGTTCTACGTGGGAGTGGGAGTGAATTTTACTAAGAAATACGAGCCCAGGAACTAGAGAACAGGAGATCGCTGTGTAGTACAGTTTCTAGGGCTTGGAGGCACAGGGCTATCTGCAATTACACCCCGCGCTGGCGAGAGCAGAGTGAGACAGCTAGGAAACCACAGGAAGGATCCAGAATGGGGTGGCAAAAACAGCTTTTACCTTTTTCCTTGCTTTAAAAGTAAGTCATAAAAAGGACTGTTGTGTCCTACAAACAATTAATATCTCAGAGCAAACTTTCTAGGCGCTAACAACAGGGCCCTTCTTTGATCTTGTTCTCTTCTACTGTAAGCTTCAGGGTGGTGAAGGTGAGTCAGATGATCTCTAAGATGGCTTACTGTGCCAGAATCAGGTGTTTCCTGAATCTATTGTAACTCCCATTTCACACACATATGACAAACAAAAGAGAGAACATGCCAGTTGCTCTCACCTTCCCTAGGCTTTGCTTCTGTTTCAGACCTTATTTTGGAATGAGAAAAAAAAATTACACATGAATCACTGCAAATTATGACACTAGTCATGGATCTTATCAAAATCAACGACTCATCTATTTCCAGAAGCTGTGCTGGCCATGGGAAAATGTGATTTCTTTCTCTCCTCCTCCCTCCAAAAGGCCAAAGGAACATGACTGCATTTTTTTAGAGAAAAAAAAAAAGTCAAAAACAAAACAAAAACCTCTGACTTTGTTTTCTATACTTTTACTTTATTTTGTTTCTAGAATATTTTCTACAATTTTGGTGCTTAATATATAGAAATAAAATATCAGGGCTGTAGAGATGGATCAGAGGCTAAGAGCACATTTGACCTCCTGAGGTTCCAAGTTCAGTTTCGAGACGAAAGGGTCTTCAGGTATTAGTTCTTTTCTGACTTCATGGGCCAGATGTACTTACAAGTGCACACACACATTTTGAAAAATCCTTTTTAAAACTGTCTAAATTCATTTTGAAGTCTCTCTTTTCAAAAGACAAAAAGTCATGATATGATATCCTGACATCAGCATAATAATGTAAAATATGAATTTTATCAATCTTCCTATTTTTTACTTAAAATCTAGTCTTATTTTGATTCATAAAATAGAAATCTTAGGCAAAAGTGAAAACACTGTATTTTGACTCCAGAGCGTGAATATGTGTTCCTATCTTCGCTGCTTAGCGTTGGGTGAGCTTGTTTGCTGGTTAATCCCATTAGGTTTACATTTCTTACCAGCAAAGTGAAGGACTTGTTAACACACAACAAATTTAATTTTCAGAACTTTTGTGAAAATAGAAAAGTAATTGTGCAAAATGATTTGAGGAGCAGGAGAGATGGCTGAGCAGTTTAAGAGCTGTTGCTGCTCCTGCAGAGGACCCAAGTTCAGTTCCCAGCACCCATGTAGGAAGGCTCACGACTGCCATCAGCTCCAGCTCCATGGACCCATCAGTCTCTTCTGTCCTCAGTGAACACATGCACACTTGTTAGACACACACATATACACATAAAAGAAAACAAATGTAAACACTAAATTCTACTTGAAAATGTAGTTTGTGCTACAGCTAAATATATATTCTATTACTTTTTCTGCTAACATTTTTCTAAATGACTTTAGAGCCTATGAAGAATTAGAATTCTGTATGTATTCAAGTTGTTATTTATTTCATATTTTTATGTAATTTGGGTTTGTGGCTCTCCATTTTTATAGATATATTTTTATAGAATTTTATTCTGAGTTAACACGTATTTGTTGCATGTATTAGTGGACTTCATGCTAATGTTTCAATACATGTCTTTATCAGTAAGCACTTTATCAGTAGGCACTGAAAACGTCTAGAAAGTCTGTATCTCTTCATTGCTACCCATCTCAAACTCTAGTTACCCTTATCTCACCTGTACATTACCCTTTGTTTATTTTTCAGATTCACTTGTGAGAGCTACATAAGACATTTGTCTTTCTGATCTTGTGTATTTCACATAACAAAATGTTTTCTAGTTATAGCTATCGTTTTCTTCTAAAAACAAAATTTCTTTCTTCTTCATGGCCAAATGATTTTCCATTATGGCCCCACCCAACATCCCCTTCACCCATCACCCACTGATAGACACCTCGGTTCCTGCCATCCCTTGGTTATTATGTTATTGTGCATCTGCACCTCCTGGGCATGCTAACATCACTCCTTTGGATATCTGTCTAGAGCTGGTGTGGGATCATATGCTAATTTTATTTTTACTGTTTTAAGGAACCTCTGTGTTGGTTTCCATATCCAACACCTGTTCTCACCCATCATATGTGAGAGTTCTCTGATCGCCACGCCTCACAGCATTTGCTTCCCTTAGTAGCCATTCTCATTAGGCAATGTCTCTCCGTAGATAGCAATGATTTAGATTTCTATGATAGAGGCTGAAAATGAACTTTTAAATTTATTTGTTGACCATTTGTATTTTTTCCAGAAGCATAGATTTAGATCATTTGCCCAGTATAATTGGATTACTTGAGTCTGCTAATATTTTAGTTACTTTATGTATTTTGGACATTAATTCTTTGTCAGATAAGTATTGAACAGATGCTTTCTCCTATCTGGGGTTATCTTTTTATTCTGTGCATTTCCTGTGCTGTGCATTTTAGTGAAATGGAGTCCCATTTCTCTATTTTTGCTTATGTTTCTCACATTTTCAGGTCCATATCCAAGTAATCATTGAAGTGTTTCCCATGTGCTTTCATCTAACACAACTCGGATCCTACATTTAGGTCAGTGTTTTATGTTGGCTTAATCTTTGCACAAAATGAGAGAAAGATATCAACTTGCAGTTTTCATCACATGGATAGTCAATTTTCCCAGCAAAATTTATTGAAAAAGTTGTCCTTTCTTGAACACATGATTTCTGTGGTTGGCTTTGGCGCTTGCATTTATTTCTGGGGTCTTTATTTGTTTCTTCTGTCTATGTCATTTTCATTACAGTTCCAAGCTCCTTCGATCACTGAGGCCCTGCAGTATATCTGAAAGTCAGACACAGTGTGCTACCAGCTGTGTTCTTCTTAGTCAGGACTGCTGTGGCTGTTCGCAGCTCTCTGTGTACTGCACACATCATGGCTTCCATGTCGAGGACGAACACCATTGCTTTCGTGGTGGGCATTGTTTGGAATCTGTAGATCAGATTGCACAATATGAACATTTCAACAATATTAATTCTTCCAGGCAACATGGGAAGTGTGCATGTGCAAGTGTGTTCAATTTCAATAGATTTCATTAGTATTTTATAATTTTCATTATAGAGGTCTTCTCCTACCTTGATTTAACTTCGTCTTGGGGTTCATTGCCTTTTTTTTTCCTTTTCTGTGCTATGGAGCAGACATATAATGTGGCGAGTAAAGCAAGAGCTCACAGCTCAGAAGACGGTGCTGGCAGCTCCCATGCTCTCAGCACAGCTACAAACCAGTGACTAGTACTTTGCTTAAATGCCCAGTGGTAAGCATTCCCTACTGCTGAAATCTGCTCAGTTGGAAGCATGATCGTGGAAGCCTCAAATGAAAGACAGAATAAAAATTTAAATATATCTCTTAACAGAATTCTGGTCAAACCTTAAATTTTTTCCCACTCATCAAAATGACTGTTGTAGGAATGTCCCTGAGCTTCCAGTCACTGAGTTCAATCCCAGAGAGCTGTGATTGGCTCAGAGATGTGCATGAAGAGAGTCTGGGTTAGCAAAGATGGAGGACATAAGTCTAAGTTGCCAGTTCTGGCCATAGAAAAGCACGGTAAGAACCTTCTTTCAGATTTCTCAAAGACAAGACTGGAGCAAGCTGACATTTTAATGAAGTTCCCTGAATTTAAGCAGTCCGGGGAATTACTGCCTTTGAATTACTGGCAATAGTGAGCAGGGTTAAGTACAGTTTCAGAATGAAAATTGGTTTTATTTTGTCAGGAAGTGAGTGATCAGAGAGGTGCAAAGAGGGGGGCAGGAGAGAAAGACACACAGAGAGAGATCAACAGGGCTAATAGCGAAATGTGTGACATAAAGTCAGATACAACAGAGTAGGTGAGGCTTGTCCGTGTGGCCATCACAATGTCGCCTATAACTGAGAAAGGAGCGAGAGACGAAGAGTAGAAGAGTGAGCGGCAAACATGAAGCGAATTGATTTACTTACTTTTTCATTGTATGCCTGAGTGAGAATTGATTTTTCCCTCTTACCCCTGTTAACTTTGTTACTTACGAGAGTTGATTAAAAACTCCGAAATTCACCGTTCCCCACCTCAGAAAGGAGACTTTGCTGCAGCTCCATTTTAAAGAAAGCGAGCGTCTCTGGACTGCCATGCTGGCACAACTGTTCGCCCTCCAGCAGGCTCTTCTAACACACTACTAATCTGCGTTTCTATCAAATATGTCTGCTCTCCTGCAGTCGCTCGCATTTCCCTCAAACTCTACAGAGGTCTTAAAAAGAAGTACTTAAATTAATTTTCACACTTTAGGATTCAAACATTCTGTCCCATAATCTGAGATTATTCTGTGGAGTACTGAAATCAAAACCTTGCATTCAAAATGCTTAACAGAGTAGCATTGTCCAAGCTTCTGAATTAGTTCACATGTATTTAATTAGTGTGCACAGGAGTGGGGAGCACATGCGTGTGACAACTTGCAGAAGCAGGGCCTCTTCTTCAACTGTGGAGGTCCTGGGGGTCACCCTCAGCTTGTTAAGCTTGACAACAAACACCTTTAACCTCTGAGCCATCTTGTCAGCCCTGGATTTGGTTTCTAAATTTCATAACTGTAAACAAATGAACTATGATATAAAGAGTCAGTTTTGGAATTTGTGAAATATCATAATCACATTTCAGAAAATATATCAGACCAAATGCTGGATCTCTTTACCCTCAACTCACCAATCAGGAAACCAGAGAACAAAAAAAAAAATCTTCTGGGAAAAAAAAACCCTAAAGATCAAAGTTACAAAGACTGAGCACAAGTAAGGGCTTTAATGGTAAATAAAACTGTTGAGAAGCCGGCGGCACACTTCCTAGCTCTGCAGAACCTCTGGACCCTTCACCCAAGCCCCGCTGTCCTCAACAGGAACACAAAGCTGGAATCTGCTATTTCTTGGTGTTTAGGTGATTTCATTTACTCAATGTGTTGTTCCAGTCACTTAACAAAATATTTACTTCTAGTTATTGTGTTGGGTGCTAGGGGATGTATCAGTAAACAAAACAAAAATCTTTGGTCCATGAAGGTTTTAGTAGTGGCAGAAGACAGACTTTGAGAAATAACTTTAATCAATAATGTGCACTAAAAGTCAGAAATTCTCTAGGAGAAAGAAGTGAGAGGTTTGGGGGTTGTCCAGATATGGTGGGGATGAGGAGAAGGGGGACATGATACGGCATTAAATGTGATGATCTATTGAGAATGTTGGATTTGAGCAAAACTTGAAGAGCATCAGTCAAGTAGCAAAGTAGAGGTCCCCAAACCAGGAATCAAGTGTTGCAGAGAAGCTGGGAGTAAAGAAGTTGAAAGAGGAGAAGCTAGTAGGCTAGAGGGGTTGGGTTTTAGTCCTTGTGAGAAATTTGGGCTTTTTACACAGAAGGAAATGAGAACTTTCATGAAGTTTGAAATGAGGCAATGGCACAATGTGAATCTTCCTGAAGGATTCTGTGCCTGCTATGTTTCTATTAATCTTTTAACAAAGAGACCAGGGAACAGCTGGACCTATGACCTTAGATTTCCAAGGAGACAGTTGAGCTGAGTGTTTCAGTTTAGAAACCATCAGTGTTTGTTCTGCTTTGTGGTAGAGTCTTCCTGTGTAGCCCAGGCTGGCCTCAAACGCATGAGAAGCAGCCCATCTCTCCACAAAGACACAAGCCAAGATAAATGAAAACAAGTTTGAAGTGAGAAACACTTATGTATGCCATTTAATAAAATAATAGTAATTAGTAAATAATAATAAATGTCTCATGACAAAATGGCATCAAAACACCAACTCTTTCTACCAGGATTATGTTCTGAGTTATCAGAGTAGAATCTCTGCTATCAGAAGTTCTCATGCAAAAATAATCAACACACACACAGCTAATTTTCTGTGTGATAGAATATAACAAGAAAAATTACACACAATTCAGGGTTGGATTACGTGTGTCAAAGCTGTAACAAGAAGCTTGCTATTTGGCAATTTGTCCCATCTATATTCAATATGATGAATCCAGTCTCACACTCAACAATTTACAGCTGACACAAATCTGTGTGCATCTGTCCTTCCCAACACAGAAGTACCTGTGGTTCCAAGTGAAGGGTCTTGCCCTGGTTTGGAATCTCCTTCTGTTTCTCAAACCCATAATATTTCACAAAACCACCATTTTGCCATGAGTCATTTTAATTCAGCATATATGTATCAAATAGACACTGGGGCTCCCTAAAGTGGCTCATTCTCTTCTTAATACAGCAAAACATTCCTTCAGAAAAAAAATCACAGAGATGTTTATATCTTAGCCTAAGATTGCACATACTCTTCAAAACTACTGAATTCACACTACAGTGAAACTATTGAAGTGGAGTCAAAAGCCTGAAAGGGCTAAAAAGAGGAAGTAGTGATTAAGTGAAAAGTTCACTCTGTTGATTCCTCTGAATTCTAGGTCTAAGTGAATTGCGTTGCAATTGGTACAGTAGTAGATGCTTGTGTTATCTCCATCTTCTGGCTGTAATACAATCTTCCTTGGAAACTGTCACTCCACTATTGTTCTTGGGTGTGGCAGAATATGGATCTTGTTGCTATAAGTAAAATAACATAATCTGTACAGTTCAAGTCTTCCTGTTGAAAGTGAGGAAAAAGTGTTGCCAGGGGTGTCTTTGTTATAGGGATCTTCAAGATAGTCAATTGTCAGTTGCAGGGCCAATCGTCAGTTAACAGGCTCTGACATCAGTGTGCCAGTTGGTCACATGGGTATGTATGCCAAAATATCATTAGCTGTGTTGTACCCACTGTTTAATATTTTCTGCATGACCCTTTGATAGCTCTGGTCCTTGTTTGTTGTATCTCGATTTGTATATCTGAAAAATTAATTCCCTACCCTTATTTTTCCCTTTGCATAAGTTGAGGGCATCTATTCTCTATGCACGTGCAAGCAAAGCATGCCAGAAATAGAGTGCTTACTCTCAAAACCCAGTTAGGATCTCAGCCTTCTTAAGTGACATGGTAAACAAGCTTGTAAACCTGTCAGGAAGCTGAGACAGGAGCCTAGCATGGTCAAGACCAGCCTGAGAGGTAGTTCAACAACTAAAGCACTTTCTGCATGGATGAGCAAGCATGATGGTTGGAGTTCAGATCTTCAGAACCTGTACATATTCTGGTGGAGTGGGCAGAGTGGCCCAGCAATAGTTTCAGCCTCAGCAGCGAGAAGACAGGGGAGTCCCAAGGCAGGTCAGTTAGTGAGGCTAACCATGTTCATAAGCTCTGGGTTTGAGTCAGAAACTCTGCCTCAAAGAATAGTTATAGAACAACCGAGAAGATTGTAAAGATCAGTTCGGAGCCTCTACACGCATGTGCACGTGTGCAAATGTAACTATACATCCATTCATGTGTGTGTACACGTGTATACACAGCTACACATAGATACACATGAAAAGAGGAAAGAAAAGGAAAGAAGAGAGGAACTGAACACAGATAAGGCAGGAAAGAGAAAGAAAGAAAAGGAATCCTACATGCCCTGTGTTGACTCCAGCTTCTCATCTGCTTACACACACTGACTGGCACAATCTGTCACTATTAGGTGCAATTGCAACTCTCTTCACCCCAACTTCTCAGTTGTATTTCAATGTCAACAGACTAATGGTAAAAAGACTGTTCCCTTATTTTCTCCTGAACACAGTAACAATGATAAGAGAAATCACATCAAAATGTCTACTGTAAACACTGATGGGTTCCTGAAGTCTTTTGTATATCCTAGACTGCCATTGTGGGGAGGGAGAGATGCTTTGTCTATTAAAAATTCTTTTTAATATCTACAATGGAAATTAGCTGTCTAGATGCCACTCTCCAGAGCCTTTGCTCTCGGCTATGAAACCTTCATTTGAAAACCTTTCCTTTGAATTCTCTGCTGCGGTTTTATGGAATGCTCAATGTAAACAGATGCCTCATATAAATTTCATTTTTATAGGTAGCTAATATACTAATATCCTACAGGGATAATTTAAGCTCCCAGGTGTCCAGGTTTTAACTAGGCTACAAAGAAAATTTAGCCAAGGACAACAGGACAAACCACCTAAGCTAGAAATGGCATGACTCTTCCAGAGGGCTTCAACAAACTTCAGAACAATGTCACACAAAGAGCAATTTGGCAAGGGGAGAAGCTCCATTAACTGGGGGTGGGGGTATCAGATTTATAGGTTTTCTGGGGCTGTTTAGAAGTATGAAGTCCTTATATGTATTATTTATACACAGTTTCTCATCCAGACTTGGAGCAGTAAAATGTCTCACAGTGAGACGGAGGCGATATCAGCTCTTCCACTCATACTCAATGTTCTGTAACACAGACAGCAGGACCTGTGCTCTCCAGACAGGACAGAGATGGATCACAGGTATGGGACCCATTCCATGCTTGTCTCCATGTAGCAAAGCTCCTGGTGCAACGGTGTTTAACCCTTTAGAGGAGAAGCTACCGTGCACATTTGCTTAGACACTAGCCAGAAGCAAATCTCTGATGCTTCCCTAAATATGAACATGGTCTTTATTAGTGACTCAAGCATAAGTTTTTTGGGTCCTTCCTGCCCTGGTATAAGAGCTGTACAGCTGTCTCCCCAATAATGCACAGGACATGAAGCTCAGAACCAGGAAGAGACAGATACAATAGACCTATGGACTAAAGGACGAAAAATCTTTATGAAAGAAATGATTCCTTCCAAGACCAAATATTATAGGAACACAAATGATTAGTTAGTAGTCACTAAGGTATAGAGAAGGGAAAGCCATGGAAACAAATGCTGTGGAGTTGAAGAGTCATTGGCAAATAGGTAACACCTTGGATTTACAGTTCCATATGTGAGTGTGTGAGAGAACACTGACATTTGAGCAATGGCTGACTTCTTCACAGCAGTGACTGGTGAGAGGGTCACACAGCTGCTAGAGCAACAGATGTAGAAGAAGAAGAAGGCTGGACAGTGCCCAACAGTCCCCTTCCCTGCTCCCCAGGCTATAGACAGAAATCACGGCAATTTGCAAGTACTCTTGACCAGAATTAACCATTGCTTACCATTCTAAGCTGGTGTGATTATGTACCCAGTTGGTGAGATTATGATGCCCCAACTAGGGAAACAAACACTATGTAGTTTACTATCAAAGAATTTTCTAAACATGACTAACAATTACTATCAATTGGTATTAACTAAAAGACATGATCCTTAATAATATGAATGCCCTAAAAATATAAAAGATTCTAAAAGCAAGCAAATTTTTACCTAAAAGCATTATGCCAATCTTTTTCACTTTTCCCTCTCTACTTCCCTCTTTCTGTTTTCTCTCGTCCCCATCATTAACAGAGGTATGTATGTATTTATAACTCTATGCACATATACATATATCCATGTTTATCTACATGTATAGTATAGTATATAGACATACACTTAGTATATATGTATATCACACATACACAAACATGAATACATAAGTGACTCTGTATTTATAATAAAAATGAAAAATAGATGTTACTGTGTGTTGCCTCAGTTGGTAAGGTGTTCATTTGTTTGCATGCCTATGGATAGTTTATACACATAGGCTTGTATTGTTCTATTGTCCTCACATGAACTGAATAAGCTTTATTAACTTCCTATCCGGGGATAGATGAGGTAGTTAAGCAGGTAAACAGGTTTGCCATCAAATTTGACAACCTGAGCTGGATCCCTGAGATCCATATAGAGAAAAGACAGAACCCACTTTCAAAAGCTGTCTTCCCCAATTTTATACGTGGATACATTTTGTTTTGAGCATATAAAGACATGGGAGTCCCCACCAATGCTTCTGTGCTACCTTCACCCAATACATCTCTTTGAATTCCATTTAAACATTATTAACCTATCTAGTACAAATAAACATGAACGGCTTTCCTGTTAAAGAAACAAAAAAAACCTAATTCTCTGATCTCTATACATATGTATAAACACATATACAAATAAATAAATATAAATAAAAATAAATAAATGTGATTTAAAATTTTTTAAATTGCATATTTTGTAGTTAGAAATGTCATTGCTGATTTATAATTTAACATTCTTCACTTCTTTTTAAGATAAACTTTCTGTAAATTGTCTTTCTAACATTATATTACACTCAAAATGAAACTGCCAGAGAGGGGGAATCCCAGACAGCTCTTCTGGTAACACAGACAACTCCAGGGCTCGGGCAGAATTCCTGATATCTACTCAGGTTTCAGGGAGGAGCAGACAGGCAGAGTCCTAGCAAGATCTGTGATGAAGTTGGGGGGAGGGGTAGTTCAGAAACTGAGCACTCTTGGATCAAAGGAAAAAATGACAGATGGCTATAAACCTGAAGAGAGAAAAAGGCCAAAGTGAAAGAGCTCATGCATGGGGCAGCTAAATGTAAGAACACTGAAACTAGGGTACTCCTCATGTTTGACAAGTGTAAAAGTCACTGCCGTCCAAGAAGGGAGCTACGCACTGTGGGAGAAAGGCAGTCGAGAGCCCCGTGAGAAGGAGCAATGGAGTGCTTGAGTCCCAAGGGGCAACATTTCCTGGGAACAGAACACAGAGTAAAGGGGCCAGCTCATTATCTTTAGATGTCTTAATCCACAAAGAGATTTTTGAGGGTACACACTTCCCTTCACCATTACCACATACAAGTCAAATCAAACTAGCACTTACTTGTTTTAAAATTAAGCAAATTCTGCGAAGTTCTCACTGTGACTTCTTGATGGTCATGTTACTTTATTTCTGGTATTACTGTTTCAAAAATATTCTTAAGGCTGTTCCTATTTTCCTGGCTCTTTTAACTCATTGTTGGTGTTTTTATACACACAGCACAATGCTGATGTGTGATGGATGTGTGTGCCATCAATCGTCCCCTTGGTGACCATCATCAGGATGCACTCTTTCTTTGAAAACATTGACATGTGCGAACGGCTAGAATCCTAGTTTCCAGTCTGCATTGTTTGAGGTTGAGATTTGTTTTCTATTGCTTCCTTTCTCAGTTTCCACAGGTGACTCTCTGGAGTCTGTGAGTTCAAGGTCCGGGAATCCATAGCATTTGCTGCTCTTCCTTCACACAAGTAGACAGTGGGGCCTCCAGTCCTCGGTGTTATATACCTCAGCACATAAGTGATTATTTCCCCAGGAACTTATTTGCTGCCACAAGCATGTGTTCACCCATTCAGGAAAGTGGACAAAGAGCTCTTTTACAAGCCCAAAATCCTTACCAAACCTTATTTATGCAGACAACCACATCAAAATCCTGCTGGGCTTGGAGTAGTTACATAATAAAACTCAGAGTGTCTTTCCTGGCCAGAGAGCTGGCAAGTCATGGTATACCTCCTGTAAGGCAGTGAGCTGCGTGGCATTTATCCACTAGTGTTAACTTTATCCACAAGTTTCCTGGTCCCCCTGGCCACATGTGCTCTGTGGGACAAGGTATATGACATCAGGGCCATTCCACTTCTCCAGTCATTCCATTGTGTATATGGTCAATGACTTACAAACAGAGTTATCACTTACCACTCGCTGCCTTCTATTATGTTAACATAGAAAACTACAGAACAGAAAAACAGTTGCTTTTTGAAAACAAGTTTACAAAGAAAAATAATTATCTCTTTAAAACTTTTTGTAATGATAAGGAGAAATAATATTTACAAAATCAATAATTTTGTTAGGTACTTTCCACATGAAATATTTATTTCAAACCTTAAAGAACATATCTATTTCATAAACGCAAGCTAAATTTAGGATTAATGAATAATATGTCCAGGTTCTCGCAATCAGTTCATGGTAACTCCAAGAATAAAAAGCAAATATGCCAACTCCCCATTCTTCTCTTCTCCCTCCACTGTGATGCCTACTTCCAACGTCAATTATCCAGCAGGACTGGCATCCAATGAAACCACTTATATACGATGATAAGAAGTATTGGGTTTATAGCTAACTGTTGATTTTAGATGTTATAAATTCATCAAACATTTGTGACTCCTCCAGTTACTTTGTGGGATAAGTCAGACGACAAGACATCATAGGTATCGCTGGTATACTCTCATAATAGAAACCCCTTAGTCCCCAAGGCACACCAGCTTCCTCCAGTCACCAAGCAACTCAGCAGCTATTTGCCTGCTGTCTCCGGACGGCTACCCACTAGGATGAGATTTGTGAAGGAATCCTGCCATGGCTCCGATGGCTAAGCACACCAGTCCAAGGTAGACAAGGATCTCAGATTGACATAAAGGAGCAGAGCTTTAAAGAGATTGAAGGAGAAATATCATTTTATACAAATACTGGCTTTTCTAATGTGTAGATAGAGGAACAGGGAACCAGTGTCTGACTAAAACTATTAAGCACACAGCAAATTGGTCTTTACTAAGTGTGATTGACACCCAAATTGCTCATATAAAAACTCCTGTATAGGGAACAGATGAAGTCCTAAATTAATTCATCTACCAAAAATTTGCCAGATACTATAAACCAAGGGCTATGCCAGACACTGATAATTTAAGAATAAGCTAAAAGGCTATGTTCTTCTACAGAGGGTGACCGAGTGCAGACTTTTGTCAAATGTTATCAGCAACACTACACAGTTTGGAGTGCTGCAAAAGTAGGTAATAAAGGTTTCCAGTGATAGCTGACTCGCAGTCTCTCTCTTCACACATGCGCGCGCACGTGTGCACGCGCGCACACACACACACACACACACACACACACACAAATGCTTGTGTCCTAACCTCCAGACCCTATGAGATATTACACAGAAAAAAAAAAGGAACTCTTTCAGATGTGGTTGAGTTAGAGACTGTAAATAGAATGGTACCTCAAAATTATCCAAGAAGGCCAATCATATGGGTGCTTGAAGGTGGGAGGAGAACCAGAGGAGCCGTTGGACCACACAGGAAAGAGTCAAGGAACACAGCGGTGATAGCATACAAGACTCAACCTGACCTTCCTAGTGTTGAAAATGGGGGAGAGAACCACTAGTCAAGAAATGGGCATAGATTACTGTGGAAACTCTCCCAGACATACCAGAAAGGAAAACAAGCAAACCACATTGGGTTGTAGTTCTTGAGAGCATGTTAGTCTCATACTTACAGAACTGTGAAACAGTGATTGTCTGTTAGGTTAAGATGCTAAGTCTGTGGTCACTTGTTTTAGCAGCCATGGAAAATCATGCAATCCTAAACCTAGGTAGTGAAAGAGGTCAGAAAAAGTAACATTGAAGAATTTAATTAAGTGTTTTGCCCATAGATTCCAGTCTT
Source organism: Microtus ochrogaster (assembly GCF_000317375.1). Lineage (NCBI taxonomy): Eukaryota > Metazoa > Chordata > Mammalia > Rodentia > Cricetidae > Microtus > Microtus ochrogaster. The sequence continues at coordinate 1,528,646 of NW_004949138.1, read as the reverse complement.
TCCTCCTTCATTGAAGAATATAATTGAGTGTTTTGCCCATAGTCTCCTGTCTTTCCTCCCTCTTTTTGGAGGCTTTCTCTGTTGTCTACCACATGTCTTTCTGACATGGGCTAGGTCGTATTCCCATCAAACTCCATGAGCCTATAGTTCTGATGGGGATCAATGGCCGCCACTTACCCAGTTACAGGCTCTCCTTTTTAAATACGTATTTCCTGGGGACCTTAGTCATGTGAGGGTTTCTTCTAAATGCTAAAGGTACAACCATAGACACCAGAACATGTGATGTCACTTCTGGGAGAGACTAATGAGAGTTAATCTTTATGCAAAATATCAAACTCTCTTTGATCATAATCTCTTTTGAAGAGCCGAGTCCTGAACTTGTAATGTTAGAAACCACCAAGAAATAAGGTGCTCATCCAACAGCAACCTCATCAAGAGAAGTCAAGCACTTGGAGTTTAATCTACATAGACACAGGAATCTGTGAACTTGACTGTCTCCTGGTCTTTGCTGAATGTTTGAACAGTGTTATCAGTAGTAGGAGATAATTGTGAATCTGACTCCCAGAATTGTCAACATTAGATGAAGAATTGACCTCTGGATTTTAGGACTAAGGCTTCAGAGGGGATATGATAGTATTAATGGTCCATTGAAATAATCTAAAATCACCTGGTAAATGGGGCCCTGAGCATGCCTGTGGTAAGGTATCTTGATTTCATTAATGGAAGAGGCAAGACCCACTGTGGGTGCGACCATTGCCTGGGCTGGTATCCTGGAGTGGAAAAAATGAAGACAAGGAGCTCAGGACTACCGTTCATCATTTTCTTCTTCCTGACTGGGTGAGCTGTGAGCAACCGGTTGGAGCTGTGTGGCCTTGACTCCCCACTGTGATGAACTCTACCTCAGGGTGTGCTGTGGCCTTGACTCCCCACTGGGGAACTGTACCTCAGGGTGTGCTGCGGCCTTGACTCCCCACTGGGGAACTGTACCTGGAACTGCTGTGCTGAAATCAACCCTCCTTTCTTGAGCTGCTTTTGTCAGGGTATTTTATCACCACAATAGAAAAGTAGTCAAATAGATACAATAAGAGACACAAACAAAAGCACTATGCCAAGGATCCTGGTGAGGCTGCTGTTTATAATCTGACACCAAAATCTAAAAACCTGAAACTTTCAACCCCCATCAAGTTTTCAGGGAGCAGTAGTTTTGGGTTTTATTCATTCTATCTTGAAATAATCAGAAAAATTTGGGCATATATATTATATTATTTTATATATTATTATAAAATATTTATATATCATATTATATTGGGCATATATGTATATATACATATATGTGCATATATATATATATATTTCTAGAGCCTCCAAGCACAGTCCAGAAAAATCAGGGAAAATCTGGCTGAGATCTTGATGGAGGGTGTCCTCAGCGGATCATCTGAAGCACGTCGCAGGCAGTCGTGAATAATAAGGGAGAATTTTTCAATGCCTGTTGGTTTGAGAAGGTGACCTGCTGGTCCCTGGGTATCTGGGTGGGAGACATTAATCAAGCATTCCATTGTCAGTGTTCGTTAAATGTACTTAAATGATCCTACCTGCCTGGGCTGTTTAGACCTGTCAGAAGTAATCTGTCCCTTCTTGAGCCTTGCCAAACAGGTTTTCATCCCTGTGACTCAGTCATTTGTTCCCACTGAAACACAAATCTCTTACTTGCTAAGCCCTGCTCATCCTTAAAATCTCCAAGTATACTTACCATGCCACACCATGGACAGTGGCTACTATTGTTATTGGATGTTCTTGTTTCTCAGAATAGTACAAAGAATGTGGCCAAATTTTCTTCCAGGGAGTTGGGCAAGTAGAAAGTAATTGGAAGGCAAACCACAGAGACAGAAATGGGAATTCTCAAGCAGAATTTGGAAAGATAAACTCAAATGACTTTAACCTTGTTGAGCAGGAGTCCCAGTCACACACACACAGGCATTAAACACACATTGCACAAATAGGAAGCAGAAAGCGTAATAGTTAGAAGATATTCGGTCTGGACTATAGGATGACAATTTATAATGTGGAAGGAAAAATGCAGCTCCCTTTCACATGGGAAGAGTTGTGCTCTCTTGTCACTGGGGCTCTGATTTGCCACTAAATGGCTTTGATGCTGTTATCTCCTCATCTTCAGCACCATATGATGGCAGAATCGAGCTAAGAGCAAAGGTTAGCACTGGTGTTAAGTGGCAGGAATTGGTGGCTACAGTTTACAGCCCCCTTACCTTGGAACTGCTCTTCTAGAAAATTCTCCTAATGGGCTTTTGATCACAGAGGTATTTTAGACATTTTTGTCCCATTTTTCTTTATATCTGAAAGAAAGGTAAAGCATAAAATAGGAAAAAATATGTAGTTTATTAAAGGAGAATATTCTACAGCCATCAGTTGTTTATAGGAAGACCCGAAAACCAGTTTGTCTTTTCACTCACACTCTTCTGTTCTTCTTTCTGCTTTGTCTACAAAGATCACCATTTTCTCTGGATGTCAGGGACAGAGTAAGACAGGAAGATCAGAGTACTGATGTCTCCGTAATGAACTAGACTGAAGAGAGCAACTCCCTTTAAGACAACCTACAGGGACTCATTTCTGACGAGAACCTGGTCATCCCACAGCAGATACTTTTTCTATTTCACCAACCCCACAACTGACAAAGGTCTGATCTCAAAAATATATAAAGAACTCAAGAAACTAGACCGTAAAAGGCTAACCAACCCAATTATAAAATGGGGCACTGAGCTGAACAGAGAATTCTCAACAGAAGAAGTTCAAATGGCCAAAAGACACTTAAGGTCATGCTCAACTTCCTTAGCAATCAGGGAAATGCAAATCAAGACAACTTTAAGATACCATCTTACACCTGTCAGAATGGCTAAAATGAAAAACACCAATGATAGCCTTTGCTGGAGAGGGTGTGGAGAAAGGGGTACACTCATCCATTGCTGGTGGGAATGCAAACTTGTGCAACCACTCTGGAAAGCAGTGTGGCGGTTCCTCAGGAAATTCGGGATCAACTTACCCGTGGACCCAGCAATACCACTCTTGGGAATATACCCAAGAGAGGCTCTATCATACAACAAAAGTATATGCTCAACTATGTTCATAGCAGCATTGTTTGTAATAGCCAGAACCTGGAAACAACCTAGATGCCCTTCAATAGAAGAATGGATGAAGAAAGTATGGAATATATACATATTAGAGTATTACTCAGCAGTAAAAAACAAGGACTTCTTGAAGTTTGCGTACAAATGGATGGAAATAGAAAACACTATCCCGAGTGAGGTAAGCCAGACCCAAAAAGAGGAACATGGGATGTACTCACTCATATTTGGTTTCTAGCCATAAATAAAGGACAGTGAGCTTATAATTTGCAATCCTAGAGAAGCTAAATAAGAAGGCGAATCCAAAGACAAACATATAGGCATCCCCCTGAATATTAACCTTCATCAGGCGATGAAAGGAGACGGGGACAGAGACCCACAATGGAGCACCGGACATAATTCTCAAGGTCCAAATCAGGAGCGGAGGGAGAGAGAGCACGAGCAAGGAACTCAGGACCACGAGGGGTGCACCCACACACTGAGACAATGGGGATGTTCTTTTGGGAATTCACCAAGGCCAGCTGGCCTGAGTCTGAAAAGCATGGGATAAAACCGGACTCACTGAACATAGCGGACAATGAGGACTACTGAGAATTCAAGAACAACTGCAATGGGTTTTTGATCCTACTGCACATACTGTACACAACTCACTAAACCTAGATGGAGGTGGGCGGTCCTTGGACTTCCCACAGGTCAGGGAACCCTGATGGCTCTTCAAGCTGATGAGGGAAAGGGACTTGATGGGGGAGGGGGAGGGAAATGGGAGGCGGTGACGGGGAGGAGGCAGAAATCCTCAATAAATAAATAAATTAAAAAATAATAAAAAAAAAAAGAATCAACTGAGTTGCCCCATTTGTTCTTTTACCTGGAACTCTAAGGGAGAGCTGATTGCTAACTTAAAGATCACATGAAAACAAAAATTTGTGGGTATGATCTTCATAACCAATTCCATTACATGAGGAGTCCTCCATTGCTGGGGATGCAAACACTGGGAGGGGCTTCTCTTCTGGGGAGCCCTACAAGAAAGCCATTTGCATTTCAATGCCATGGAAGTGGATTGAGCTGAGGCTCTCACTGCAGACAAACACACTTCTTTTCACTGCTGTGGCTCCAGCCCTTTCTTATTAGATTGTACACTGTCTGTAAATTGCTCTTATTGCCAATATCAAGCGTGGTACGTGTCAGTAAACCCTGTTGCACAAATAAATGAATAGCCTTACCAGTGGGTTTCTGTCCATGTCATGTTTGCCTCACAAATGCACTTTTGAAACTTTCTGCCAAAGCCCTGCTATTTTAAGAAGACAAGGAGGAAGCCATGTGACGGAAGGGACTCAGCAAGGCGACTCCTACTGAAAGCTGAAGGAAGCACTCTTCAGACTTGCTCTGGGGGAATATATTTCCGCAGCATTCCTTTCTGCTTTCAGGAGACCACAAGAACAAACTGTCCAAAGGAAATGTTTAGGAACTGTCCACATGAAAAGAAAACCCTCATAGTAAGGAGATAGTTTCTAACCAAAGTTAGAAACCTAACAAATGGACAAACACTGTGTCTGAAAAACATGCACAGAATTTAGAAAATGTTCGAACAAAACAAGAGGAAAGAAGAACTTCACACAAATTAGCAACAAATAATTGCATAGGCAGTGTAAGGGTAGGGCGGAGTCTCAGATGGTGAGAGGAGATAAAAATGCAAAATATGCTCAATCTTACTCACAATTAAAGGCCTGAAAATCAGTCAGACAAAAGCATTTCCACTCAATAGTCTGGGAAACGTGATTGTATCTGAGCCTGGAGAGAGAAGTCTCTCGCCCCAGTGAAAAAGGTATTAACGAGTTCATAGATTTACATGGCTGTTAGGCAATAGACGGTAAAGTACAAACGCATATCATCTTTGACCTGGCAATTACAGTGCTAAAAAACTGATTTGATCGATACGCTACAAAAGAAAGATAAAACAAGTCATACTTAGTCATAGCAAAAACAAACAACAGATAACAAACAAACACTTGGAAACCACCTAAATATCCATCACGTGTGCAAGAATTGAATGTCTTGAGTGTGTTACAGAATATCCCCTGTGGAAGATTGTATAGCCATCAGTTGAAATTAAAGAAACTTTTGTGTGTCCAAATGCAGAAAGTCAAATATTCTGTTGTTCATTACTGAGAGGTCATTTAAAGATATCACATATGTTTCTTTGAAAATCAGACCAGGGAATGTTAGTGGCTCTGTCTTTGTTAGAAGGATTCAGTGAAGTCATGAGTTGCAGGGAGATAATTTTCTATTTTGTACCTTTCTGCATTTCAAAATATACTCACGTGCTTCTATCATAAAAATTTTAAATGTCAACAGAGGTTATCTTCACAGTAAGATCATTGTAATAAATATTATAAAAGATGGAGACAGCTGTGTGTGGAGAAAACAAACCAGGACACCCAGGCTGAGATGCTACAAACTCAGAATCATGCCGCACCCATAGACAAAGGAAGATTTGAAACATAAATTGTCCCCTTTGCAAAACATTTTAGTGTTGTGGCCATCCACTCACCTAAAGAATTATCTCATCAAAAAAAAAAAAAAAAGAATTATCTCATCACGGAAATTACAATGACAATTTCTAGTTAAGAAGTAGAGAAATAAGGCATTGTGGGAACCCAAGAAGATAACACTGATGAACATTACACATGTTTTAAAAAATCCCTAGAATGTCCATTCATCCTCTTTCTTTCTCGATCCCCAAAAAACAGTAGATACCACCAGTTCTAGAGATTTTCCTAACATTCACTTGAAGCATAAGAAAGCCATTGTTTTTCATTAAAACAAAATATCCATTCTTTGATGCACACATCCTCCTGACAGGGTGAGCAGGGTAGAGTGACCTTATTACTGGGAAGTAATAAACCTTATCTGTCTACCCAGGGAGCATCTTCTAGAATTTCTTGAATGAGACGTAAACTCACAGCAGACAACTAAGGTGGGGCCACCAGCAGAACTAGGTACCTATGCATTCAGTTAGGTCAAGAATAAACGCAAAGTAAGGAAATCAGACTTGGGATTCTGTCTACTGGGTGAGAAGTAGGGAGAGACAGCACAGCCAAGAAGAAAAATCAAGGGGGTGTACTCCTCTCAGGCGTCCTGATCTCCAGCCTCTCCTACAGTAACGTGTCTTGACCTTGTATTTTTATTAAGTAAAATATATGTGCTCATATTTTCCTATGTCTTTCACTCAGTCCAATATTTTAACAATTTTTTAATACGTAAGAATTTCTCTAGGGATGGAGAGATAACATACTTGGTAAAATTCTTGTTATACCACCAGAAAATGGAAAGATCTCCCATGCTCTTGGGTAGGTAGAATTAACATAGCAAAAATAGCAATCTTACCAAAAGCAATCTACAGATTCAATACAATGCCCACCAAAATCCCAGCAAAATTCTTTACAGACCTCAAAAGAGCAATACTCAACTTCATATCGAAAAGCAAAAAACCCAAGATAGCCAAAACAATTCTGTATAATAAAGGAACTTCTGGAGGCATCACAATCCCTGACTTTAAACTTTACTAAAGAGCTACAGTACTAAAAACAGTATGATATAAAACAGACAGAAGGATTAATGGAATCGAATCAAAGAATCAATGACACCTATGAACACACCTGATTTTTGACAAAGAAGCAAAAAATATAAAATGGAAAAAAGAAAGCATATTCAACAAATACTGCTGGCATAATGGATGTCAACATGTAGAAAAATGAAAATAAATCCATATCTATCACCATGCACAAAATTCAAGTTCAAATGGATCAAGGACCTCAACATAAAACCAACCACACTGAACCTCATAGAAGAGAAAGTGGGAAGTGCACTTTAATGTATTGTCACAGGAGACTACTTCCTAAATATAACCCCAGCAGCACAGGCACTGAGAGAAACAATTAATAAATGGGACCTCCTGAAACTGAGAAGTTTCTGTAAAGCAAAGGGACAGGGTTAGCAAGACAAAACAGAAGCCTACAGAATGGGAAAAGATCTTCACTAACCCCACATCAGACAGAGGTCTGATCTCCAAAATATACAAATAACTCAATAAGTTGGTCATCAAAAGAACAAATAAAAAATGGGATACAGACCTAAACAGAGAACTTTCAATAGAGGAATCTAAAATGGCTGAAAAACACTTAAAGAAATGTTCAAAATCTCTAGTCATCAGAGAAATGCAAATCAAAACAACTCTGAGATTCCATCTTGCACTGTAACAATGGCCAAGATCAAAAACACTGATGACAACTTATGCTGGAGAGGTTGTGGGGTAAAGAGGACACTCCTGCATTGCTGGTGTGAGTTCAAGCTGATACCGCTGCTTTGGGTATCTGTTGTTCTTTTGAAAAACTACAACTCCCAGACTCCCCCTGGACTATGGTTGCCTGTGCGCGCACCTGCACGCAGGTGTGGGATATTCTTCCCAGATTCCCTGGTGCCCCCCGTTAAAAGGCAGGGCCACACGAGGCCCCTTCTTCTCGTCCTGCCTTTTCCTCGTGTGTCCCACATCCTTCGTCCTTTTGTGTTTCCCTCCCCCATT
>NW_004949138.1:1497745-1513633 GCF_000317375.1 Microtus ochrogaster | reverse complement strand
ATTATTTTTTAAGAAGAACAGTATCAATATGGTGATTTCTCAGAAAATTAGGAAACAACCTACCCCAAGACCCAACAATATCACATTTGGGTATATACCCAAAAGATGATCAATCATACCAAAAGGGACATGTTCTCAACAATATCCATAGCAGCATTATTTGTCATAGTCAGAACCTGGAAACAACCTAGATGCCCCTCTACCGAAGAATTAATAAGAATGATGTGGTACATTTACACAATGGAGTACTACACAGCAGAAAAAAGTAATGACATCTTGAAATTTTCAGGCAAATGGATCGATGTTAAAAAAAAATCATACTGAATGAGGTAATCCAGACCCAGAAAGACAAATATCACATGTTTTCACTCATAAGTGGCTTTTAGACATAAAGCAAAGAAAACCAGCCTACAGGTCACAATCGCAGAGAACCTAGACAACATTGAGGACACTAAGAGAGACATACATGGATCTAATCTACATGGTAAGTAGAAAATGACAAGCTCTTCTAGTAAATTGGGAGCATAAGGACCATGGGAGAGGGTAGAAGGGGCAGGGAGAGAAAAGGAGGGGGGTGGAGAAAAATATCTAGTTCAATAAAAATAATTTTTTAAACAATTTTTGTCATGAAAACTTGAGAACTTGAATTAAAATCCCCAGCACCTATGCAAAAAAGTAAGTGTAAGGCGAACAGCTTGTTATCCTAATCCTGGAAAAGGGAGACGGTATGGTAACTGAGGCTTGCTGGCCTGCCAGCCTAGATTATCACTGAGCCCCAAGCTCAGAGAGTTTTGTCTCAAAAAATAAGGTGCAACATAACTAAGGAAGAAATCTAACATCAAGCTGTGGCCTCCATACATACACATGCTTGATATCAGAATGTATTCATATCCCATATTCATAAATGCATATACACCTCACATACACACCACATAGTAGAAGATGGGCTTTGAATTGAATAGTACAATAACGTGGCAGCTGTCTTACATATAGGTGCAGCTAACACAGGAGGATAGTGGGACTGTGGAGCTGATCTCTGTCCACAGTAACTGTGCAGTTAGGAAGTAGGTTGGGGCCTAGTTAAACACCGCAGGAGCTGGGCAGTGTTTTCAAGTTAAACATGAACAGACTGCACAATAATTTAACTACAGGTGTATTCTGCACAGAGATCCTCGCTCTCCAGTAATGAAGATGCTGTGCATCTGGGCTGTTCAAGTGACAGGCACACACCACGTGTGGCCACTGAGCCCTTAATGCTTGGCTGGGGGGTTAAGAGCTGAGAAGTTTTCACTGAATGCCATTTTAGTTCAGTGTGTGTGTGTGTGTGTGTGTGTGTGTGTGTGTGTGTGTGTGTAGCTATTATGTTAGATGGTGCAATTCTAGCCAAGGTCACTCAAGAATCATTTGTTTTTATTGAGAGAGAGAACCAAAAGGAGAGAAATTAGAAAGACGTAGTAATATTTTTTTAAAAACTCTCAAAACATCAAGAACTGGGAAATAAAACCTCCTGAGCTCACCCCATTCAACCCACTCATTTTCCACAGATGAATGAACTGAGAGCCACAGAAATGGGCCAATTCATGGAGTTCACACAGCTAGAGAAGGGCCAGGCAGACACCCAGCTTTTCATTCAACACCTGGGTGTGGTGTGGCATGCCTGGTCACTAAGTTTAGAGGAATGCACAGGCTTGACCTAAGTTTTTAGCTTAAGATGTCACCTCTTCTCCCTGAACTTGTAAGAAATCGCAGGCAGGTGGAGAGCCAAGTCTTAGGCAGAAGGATTCCCTGCATCCCTCAGAAATATTCTTAAGTAAAATTCCACAAGGCAGAGAAGGAGCCCTCCACTGCTGCTGACTAACCTGCTGCTGTTAATTCCAGCAGGAATTCTGTCAAGGAAACGTCACTTTTAACTGTTTCCAAATGCTTAAGTTCTCTGTGGGAACTGTCTCCCTCCAAGGTCTAACATTTCCTGCACCATGCCCTCCTTCCCACCCTCTACCCACAAACGGGTCAAGTCCTGCACTTCTCCGCAGAACAGTTTTTCTATTTAATTAGGTTAATAGGTTACTGATAGGTTAATTGGGTTGAATCGTGGGCAGAGCGAGCTGCTTTCTAATTGCTGCTGCTGGCCCATTCCCGGGGGCTGGGCTGAAGCCGCGGCTCTAGTCTGTATCTTGCCCCTCGGAGGCCAGTGTACACGGGGAGCACCAGAGGAGCTCGGGGCAGCCTCCTGCCCCCAAACGCTGGCAAAGGCATTTTGAAAAGAGTACTTTTCTCCCTTACAAATGATTTCTTCCAGGTTTCCGTGAAACAAGTCATTTCAATTTTTTTTTCTTGACAAATGAAAGGGGGGAAAATGCCTTTTCAAATCCAGGGCACTTGAAAGTTTCATTTTCCTGTTTTAATTTGCTTCAGAGTTTCAAGGGAATAATAATAGTTTTTTAATGCCAAAGGTGGCTTTCATCACTCAAAACCCTCTAATTTCCTCCCATATTGCAAGTAATGTGTTAATAGCTCCAAAATGAAATATTACCTAAAACACAACTTGGTAATTTTCCTCACAGTTCAAAGTTATTTGAAAAAGAAGCATCGCCTTCCGCAAATATTTACTTTGCAACAAGAGAAGACGCAGCGAATAATCTTCTCTTTTCCCTCTTCTGTGCCGCCTTTGGAGCTTCTGTTGAGAAAAAAATGAGAATTACACGGAGGAAAGGAAGAAAGCCTGCCACTTCCCTCTTCTGTCCCGGCCAGGGGTCACCGCAAGCCCCAAGCTCCTCTAAAATCCCAGGCTGCAGGGTATACCTACGATCCATAGGCAGAGAAAAGCCTGCGCACTAGAGGCCTCCTTATAGGACAGACACCAAAGAAAGGATGTGCATAGAGGCCACAGAGAATTTAAAAGATTTATTTATGATGTATTACTGTAATTTTTAATTTAGACATGCAAATTTTTTAATTTGCACCGACTGCTCTGCCTTAATGGTTTTGATTAATACTTGGAGGTAGTGTTTGTGAAAGAGATTTATACCGTGATTCATCTGCAAAATAATCAAATCATTACCAGCTAATGACAAAGCTGTGAAAAATGATATAGATATTGTGTAACTTCCAGCTACGGCTGAGCACGTGGAGGTACCGGATCCTTCCAGCAAATGTGGGCTTGTGTTAATAACTGCTGGGAAGTTCGCTCTAGGTCCACTCTAATTTGGCAACAAAAAACATTGATCTTAATAAAGCTGTCTGATAAAAGGAGCCGTGATTAACATCCAAAGCCCTTGCTCTGCTACCCATGCCAAGGTCCCTGGGTTTTTTTTTTTTTTTTTTTTCCAGGAATGAAATTCCACTGCACTTCCTGCTTATCGCTCCATCTCACCTCAGCCTTTCTGTGGCTCTCCAGATAAGGCTGCAGACAGCCTGAGGAGAGGGTGGGCCTGCTGAGCTCTCAGGGAGCCGCTGGCAGCCTCAGGTGGCAATTATACAGTAGCAGTCAGAGCCTGGTGCACCCCCTCCCAGAGCCAAGACAAAGCCACCTGCTCTCTGGAAGTTCCAGTGACTTTGGCTCTCCTGCTATCTGGGGCCTTGTTACCCCCCGTAGAGGAGTCTGCTTTGCGACAGGTCTTTCTCTCTAATGGCGACAGGAGCAGGCCAATGGTCCCAGGTCTCAATACAGCACTCCTAATGCCCAGACAAGCTCCACCACAGTTCCCGCCCAAGCACCCAAGTGGCTATCTTGGCACAGGGACGGGTTTGGATTTCTACTTTTTGACCCCCGCCTCTCCCTCTCTACCCTACAAAACAACAAAATTCACTTTTGGGAGGCTTCGCTTGGAGGAGAAGGATAGGGCTAAGTCTTGGGCTTACTCTGTAGCCCAGGCTGGCCTGCAGCTCACTAAGGCAGGAACTGAAAAGCCTCGTGCCTCAGCTTCTCTCGAGTGGAAGTTACAAACAAGCCACCCTCACACCCAACTTTTTAAAAGATGCATTTCTTGGAGTCCTTGAAAACTCCACTGTTGAGCCTTGTATTTGTTTATCTCGTGGGTCCCATGATTTGGGAATATGTGCACACATGGAGTTAATTGTCCTGAGGGCCTTGCCCCAGCAGATGAGGCTCCCTGCCTCCTTTCTCGTGAATCCTCGCGGCAAACGTAGACAGAACATTATTACTGCTGTTGTCACTATTATCACCCCTGTTCTTCATAAGACTAACTCTGTCTGTGTAGACAAAGAAAGCTGGCCCAGGTGGATACGGGGCTTGTTTCTGACCTAATCTCGTCTCAGTGTCAGCCTGAAGTTATAGAAAATGAAAATTCACCACCGGAGGAGTCAGGAGTGAGAGTGGACGAAGAGGAGGGAGAGTAGAGGGCCAGGTTTAAAAGACGGTGCTCGTTCACCACGACCACGGCTGAAGTGATGCTGTTTTAGTGCATCATAAAAGAACCAGTCCTCCTTTATTCTGGTCCTCACAAAGGAAAAGCCGGGGAGCTGATAATCATTAATATTTCACTGAGGACCCATCCATATTTTCTGCAACGGTGACACGGACATTCTACTTCATCAGGAAGCCATTTTATAAAATTAGAAGAAGCCAGCGCCATTCTGGAAAGTACAAGTCAGGACTACTTATCATTATTATTTATTACTTACTGGGTGTCAACTGGGTCTCTGTTGCAGTGAGGGAGTAAGAGAGGCACCATGTAACAGCAGACAGTTCCTGCTCGCTGGGTTCCCAGTCCAGCGCCAATCGCACAGCTAGGATGGGTCTTGTGTCTTTAATTACTGGTAACTACTACAAAAGGAAGATCAGAACTTTCTAGCACTCTTATAGACATGAAGATAAATGAGGAGGGAAGCAGTAAGTGTAATTAATTTCAGGCAGGGCTGGAAGAAAAGACTTTCTGCTGTGGCATCACATAGCCATACTTGCCTGGAGAGCAGCTCCAGGACAGCCATGCTCACCAACAAGGTGCCCAGATTTACAGACAGGACAAAGGCTACCACTGAGAAAAGATCCAGGGAGGCAAACAAAAGAAGCATAACATTTGTGACATTTCAGCTCAAGTCAAGAAACAATTGTGTGACTTCCCTGTGCATGTGTCCAGGAAAATTTTAGGAGTTCAGCCAATAAATTTAAAGTCTAGTGAAAATCCAAGGTTCTCAGAGTAAACCATGTCACAAGCCTTTGGACAGCTGAACATCTTGAACGGATAACAAAGCTGAAGAGATGAAGGGATGGGAAATACACTCTCAGAGGTAAATCTGCTAGAAGTTGTCGGGACTTAGTGGAAAAATCCCCCTAATGCCTAGACAAATAATATTGCTAAATTCTCGGGAAGCAGACTGCGTCTCCACCCTTCTCAGAGCTTCTAATGGCTGAATGTAATACTCTAGAGAAAACTGAGTATAAAATAGAGCCATCATGCTGATGTCAGGAAAGACACACTCCTTTGTCTGTCGATAACTTGTGAGACTAAGACGAGCTCGCCCTGCTCTCCAGGTCCAGATGATGCTTTGGAAGGACCGAGGCTGGGCATAATAAGTGCAAGTAGGGTTTCTGACTGTGCTTCTGCCCTGATGGTCCACTAATATTCTGGAATCAGGCACTATCCAGATCTTTCAGCCCCTTCAGCAGCTACTAAGAAAGACAGCCTTGTCTTTGTCAAGACAGAATATTAGCTGTTTCTGAAATTCATTTCAGCAGCTGTCCACTCAAACACAATTTTTAACTTAGACATTTATAACTACATCCTTCTGCTGTAGTGACCAGCCATACAACATTAGTGCTGCTGCTCAGAGCCTTTATTTCATATTTTTTCAGATGAAGCACCCTGTGTTTCCTATCTTCTGGGTTCAAACCATTTTTCTGCCTCAGTTTCCCCAATCACAGAGAATGAATATGAATATATATATATATATATATATATATATATATATTTTTAAAAGTTTAAATAACTACATGTGGCTATAGCGCAGTTCCAAGGAAGGCAATGTCAATCTTACTAAAATGTTATATACAACATAAGTGCACGTACTGGGCCTCTCTGTTTCATACTCCCTCGACACTAGAAGTAGCTGCCTTTGTTACTTATCTTCCTCTTTGCCGGTCGGCCCCCTTTTCCTTCTGTTTGGTGTATATCTGACAACATACAGGTCAGCTACCATGAGTGTACAGTAGGAAGACAGGAAGTCGGAGGACGAGGGCTTGAAAAGACCATTCAGTTCAGTAGTCCTGAACTGCTAACATGGGCGTATTATAACGTCCTCCATCATTTCAGCCTTTGCCTGCTTTTCTGTGCTTAAAAATGACTTCCAACCCCAATCTATATAACTGTGATCAAGAACAAATATTATCCCCATAGACCAAGGCCTACTGAGATGGCATCAAGCCATCATGCAATCACTGGCCTTATCTGCTGCACCTACTCTTTCTCAAGGCTCTCCTTCGGACTACCTTGGACACACCACAGACGTGGACACAGTGTGTATTGCTACCTTGCTCAGCATCCCTACTCTGTGCTGGCTTCCCCATGTGTTCATCTTCCTGCCTCCTTTCTCTCCCAATGGTGTGCTCCAGCCCTGGTTGATCACAGCTGAGAGTCCTGTCCAAGTTAATAGGGCAGACTCTGCCGCAAGCTAGAGCACCCTACTTATTGGGGCAAAAGTAGGCGGGTGTTTGGCCATTATGTTTTGGTGGAAACAATAGAGTTCCCTCCCTTGCTCTGTCTTTCCAGGAGGTAATTTTCTATAACACGCCAAAGAAAAAAATTTCTCAATCCTGAGGTTGTTCTCTTTCCCTGTGACTCTGATATTTGTGTTTCAAGACAGTGTCTCATTATGGAGCCCAGGTTGGCCTTAAATCTCTGCTTCTGCTTTGGTCTCCTGGGTATTTAGGACTACATGGTTGTTCCTGCACTCCTTGCTCTCAACAGCTTGAGACTGAACGGCTGGCGTATGCTGCATCTCTGCTTAGGCCCCTCAGGTATGCTGCATCCCTTCATCCCCAAGTTAACCCCAGCGCGTGAACTTCTAGAACAACTCATGGACTAGGCTCACCTGGCAATGATTTGTTAAGTCCACACATTGTATTTATTGACAGTCCCTCACTAAGTGTGGAAACCTTCTCTCTCTGGGTATACTCTAACCTACCACCTACTGTTCCCATTTTACAGATGAGGAGAGCAGCAGACTATGATGTCCACTAGAAGTTCCAGTCTTCGGACCCAACATTCTGGTTATTTCTAGGGGTGTTCTATGCCTTAAAGGAACAAGAACTGGACTGTAATGTCCCATGTGACTTTTTCAAGTGCCAGTCCCTGAAGGCAAGGTCATCTTTCCTCCGAAAAGGACCTTTATTGTAGGAGCATAAGAAGAAAGTCACCCTGGGAAGAGGCCCTGCATGCTGGGAAAAGTCAGGATGCTCAGTGGTAGCTGCATCCTCTGAGTCTCCCAGAATGTGCTTGAACTAAACAAATCCATGAGCTCACAGGGAAGCAGTGAGGACTATGTGTCTCCTGAACTCTTCCTCCTCCCTCAGCCGTGACTCTGGAAAACTAGACGGCACACAATAGGTAGCATGGAGAAAAAAATGACAACAGGCCAGCGAGGATGAGTGGAAGAGGGTGGGCAGCCAGCGCAGGGTGGGTGGCCGAGACCATGAATAAGAACCACTAGAAAAATTTGTCCAGTAGCCACCCTTTTCCAGAGGTACCCAGAAACAAAACAGATGACCCAAGCCCCTCCTCACCAGAGAGGTGGCACTCCGGGGTCTCAGTCCCACCTTCTGCTTTGTCCTGACATCTGGCCCTTGGTAGGTCATCCACCAGGAAAGGGAAACAGAGAGATAAGTCATTTAGTACCTGGCCACTTTGCTATCTGGGCTTAAGTTTCCAAAGCTGCCAGGTTAGACCCTTTCTCTGATTCCTCTAATTTCATCTTGTATGTTGATGGCTATGGCCTTGCTTTCTTATCTGAAAAGATACTCTCTCTTCAAATCCACTCTTCCACATCAGAGGTATGAGTAGCCCTGAACTTCCAGGAATTTGCCCTTCTCTCCGCTTTTCCTTTTCTCCATCCACCAGGGCATCCGAGTCCCCCAGTTTTCTTACTTTTCTAATTTAAAAACTAAGAGAAGAAATTTCAGAGTGAAGTCATTCCAGGATCAGCAGGAAAGTATCCTAAGGAGCATTGTATGCATGGTATGTCTGTGTGTATATGTGTGTGTATGCATACATGCATGTGTGTGTGCATCTTACGTGTGAGTGTGTGTGTGCATGTGTGTGTGCATCTTACGTGTGTGTGTGTGTGTGTGTGTGTGCATGCACATGTACATGCCTGTGTGTATGCCAACTCTAACCTGTGTGGGGGTCAGAAGACCACACTGTGAAGTCAGTTCTCTTTCCACTTTCAAAAGGCTCCAGGAATTCAGGTTGCCAGCTGTGTGTAGGAAGCACTTACCTGCTCAGCCATACCACTGGCCCTAGAGACTCTTAGGGAAGAAAGCTCCCTCTGAGGTTTTTCCAAAGCTACTCACTACATCTATCAATAGCTTTCCATGACATTCGCTGAATATTTACTCCCTTGAATTTATGCCAGTTTCGTTTCTAGCCCAACAGAGACTCACGAACCTAAAGTCACAGGTGAGGAATACTCCATTCCATCCCAGATCCAGTCGAGGAAGTACTGTTGTCCATCACAGACTAGGGAAGAATGGAAGGAAGGAGAATCCTGCCCCTCTGCCTATAATATGACAACTGTGGCCCCTGGGTCCAAATGTAGACTGCCTTGCTTTGACTGGGCTCTTTCCATCCCTTTGAGCATGACAGTCTTTCAACAGGCATTTGCTACAACAGATCACAGGAGGTACCCAGAATAACCTCGTGAAAAAAGACCAAGGCACAGAGGAGAAACATCTTCATAGCATCTGATACTCATGGCTAATTTGTGCAGAGAAAACAACGCAGAGGCTAAAGCTTTAGGAAAGGAAGAGCGAGAAGCCCATGCAGAAGCGTGAATCTCATTTGAGTACAGAAGGGCACTTCAAGCTTAGTGAAGAGTGCTATATTGTTATTTGGTCTGTGCACTGAGCAAAGGAACAAGGTTAATACCGAGACTCAGTTTACTCTACCTGCCTAAAACAGAGCATGCTGCCTACACTTGCCCAGATGTGACGCCTTCTCAAATCCCCACAATCACATCTGAGATAGTCTCAATATGTCGGTGTATTTTTGGTTGGTTTTCTTGAGTGAAAATATCCTTGATTCGCGTTTACTCCTTGTACACAGTTGTGGTGATCATGTGTGGCCCAGAAGAAAAGAGAATAATTATAATAAAGCTCTCAATTGGTGGATTAAATAAAATGTTGTATCATTGATTTCTAAGTCACTAAACTATGCTGAGATATTGCCAGTGTCTATTTAATAGAACTGCCAAAAACATTTAATTTTTTCATATAAAACACACCCAGAAAACTGAACAAATTTCATCAAAATGTTTAAATGCCAAAAATTATTCCAATCTAATAAAACATGAAGGCCTTGCGTTGTCTGTATTGTGTACTCAGCAGACCTCCATAAACGACACGGCTGGAACCTGCTTTTTAATTCTTTTGCACAAAAACACCAATTTAGGTCCTGCTGGGAAACCTTTCAAGGGATCACTCTGTAAATAAAGCAAACCGATTTCTTAAAACACAGTTAGCCATGAGCATTTCCTGCAGGTCCGCAAGGAATCGCTGCTGATCAGATGCGGAGGAGGCCTGGACCATCAGCTGGTGAGACAGAATCTGTTGGTATCTGCTGGCTCCCTGAGTGACAACGCACGCAATCACAGAGCATGTGGATACACACTCGACAGCATGAACACAGAAACAAGCAGCGGGGTGGGAGGATTCGGGATCTTAAGTGGACGTTGGCATGGAATACTTTGAAACTGCCATCTCGCAGAGTCCGGGCATTTTTTCACCCAGCACTCAGAGCCTACAGTGTGAAAACTGAAAAACAGGTGAAAGGGGCTCACTTTTAAGGGGTCCGTCATATCCTCCAGGTGTAATGTACCCATCTCTATTCTGAAATATTTTGTAAAAAATTTCTTTGAAATTATATGAATATGTGTACACATGGGAGGTAAACTAAATGTAAGTGCCCACAGAGACCAGAGAGGATGTTGGATACCCTGGATTGGGAGTTATAGTCAGTTGTGAGCCCGTAGACACAGGTACTGGAATCCAAATTTGAGTCCTCTGCAAGAGCAGGTTACTCTTAACTGCAGTGCTCTCTCTCCAACCCATGTTTTTCTCTAATCTCCTGCCTTACAGGAGGATGTTGCTGTTAGCACCCCATAGTCAGAAGAGACACAAATCTGAAGGCCCTGACCAAGCAGAGCAGAGCTACCATGCACAGCAGTCAGGCTCCTGTCTGTCCTCTTCTTCCTCCACATCTGCTCACAAGAGCAGGGGGTGTCCCTCACCTGGGCAGCATTTCTATAAAAAAAGAATTTGTTTTATTCAGAAGTGGACCCCAGCAAAAACCCAGGCTAGGTTCAGCCTACCACGGACTTCAGGCCTCATTTTTTAAACATATTCTATTGACAATGAGAATAGAGGACTAGAAGAGAAAGTTCAAGAATATGCGCAGCCTCTTTGAATAAGGCTCGCAGTATTCCCTCCACATTCCCATAGATGGGGAACCTGTAGCAGCAGGCACCACACCTGGAGATCCCACAAGTGTCCTTGAGTAACAGAAGCCATGTTGTGCCCCCAAGCAAGAGCTAAGATTTACAAGAAAGCCAGTGAAGTTCTCCGAGGAGAGCAAACCCACTTCATGTCAACCTGAAAGATCAGTTAGAGTTCCCAGAATTCACCCCCAGAGTATGCCCCTAAGTCACCCAGTGAAGGACTGTGAGAAACTGTGTAAATGGACTCAAAACAAAACAAGACTCACCTGACAGTGAGTTTCATTATGAACCTGGGGTTTTTCTAGAACTGGTGATGTCACAAAGTTTTTAAAAGTTGGAAAGGTGGGGGCCTCCTATCTATGCTTCATACTCAGGTGAACTTGATGTATCTGATAACCCTCCCTGTTGACTTGACAAAACACCTTGTCCTCCCCTAGAGATCCCATGAGCTCTCTAGCCCACCCCTGCCCTTCTCACATTAGAAGTGGTTAACAACCCAAGCTGGTGTTACAATCTCTGTTCTTATTGCACACCACAAACTGAGTCAAGTCATAGAGAGGCTTATTTTGGCTCAAAGTTCTGGGTCAAGGTCAAGAGGCTGCATCTAGTGGTGACCTCTGCCTGGCAGATTCCCAAGGCTCACAGGGAATATGGCAAGAGCGAAGAACATAAGAGACAACTAGCCTCCTGACTGTTAGAGCAGACCTGCACTTGAAACAACCTATTAGCCAATTAATTCATTAATAGAATGAAAAGATTAATCTGTCCTTGAGGGAATAACCCTTATCATCTTTTAAAGATCCTACTCAAGGACACAGAGCCTGAACCAGCCATCTTCTGTAACCAGGCAAGACATCAAGGGCAGGGATTGGGATTTGTTCTGCCTGCAGAGTGTTCTAGGACTGGGGCCTGGCAGCATCCCCATCAGAAAGACCAGAGAGACTTCATCCACATGAGCGCTGATGCCGAGTACCACAGCGAAATATTAGGCAAAACTTGGGGAGTCCTGTGAAGGAGGGAGATGAAGGATCGGAGGAACCAGAGGGATTAGGGACACTACAAGAACATGACCCACAGAATCAATTGACCAGGACTTGTGAAGACTCTCAGAGATCGGAGAGTCTATAGGGGTCTGACCTAGGTCCTTAGCATATATGTTATGGCTGAGTACCTTATTGTTCTTTTGGGATTCTTAACAGTAGGAGCAGGAGCTCTCTGACTCATTTGCCTGCTTTTGGGATCCTATTCCTCCTACTGAATTGCCTCATCCAGCCTTGATGTGAGAATATGTGTCTGGTCATTGTAACTTGTTATGCTCTGTTTAGCTGATGTCCCTGGGAGGCCTGCTTTTTTTCTGAAAGAGGTGAGTGGGGGTCATACAGAAGCTTTGCCACTTAAAAGTATAGTCCATGCAGGAGAGGAGTCTACCTGCTCTGCCCACAAGCAAATATACCAGAATGCAGAGTCCCAGGCCTCACTCTTAAGCCAGGAGACCATAATCTGCATTTTTATAGATCAAGTGATTCATATGTGTGTCAATATTTGGAACTTGTTGAGATAGGCCCGGGTTTTCTGTCTCAAGCTTCAGTAACTGACTTGTTATTACCTGCAGAATCTCAGAGCTCCTGAGTCCTGTGTCTACCTCGGTGAGTCTTCAGGAAGCTGCACACATGTAGAAGTTGGGAACGTGCAGCCCTGGCGGTGCTCTAGCACCATCACTCACTTGGGCATAGGACTGAGACGGAGCAAGCATAACCCCGTCAATTTCAGTTTCTTTAACAGTAAAAGAAGCCAACAGAAACTTGTCTCAGGAAATTTGAAGGTATTAAATGAGGTCACACAGCTGATGCTTGGGCAGGAGATGGGGCATATTAAACACCTAATAAACAGTCATGTTTAACTTCTTCTGCTCCTTTCTTAACTCTCCCTAAATGCCTTTCCACGAGGCCACCCTGGTTCCCTTTAAGTTTAACATGCTCTGATTTGGCAATTAGTTAATTTTTTTTCTTAAAACTGCTGAGTACCCACTAAACAGAACCCTGTCAGTGTAATAAAAACAAAAATGGATCAAGGAATCATTTGTCTGTGTCAAGGTTCTCTTCTTCTAAGTTCAGCTTGGACTAGAGCATAGCACTAAGGCAGCAGGATGGCAGGCACGGGTCATCTACAAAGCACTATAGAGCACTCTGAGGATACACAGGTCTACCCAGTACTCACGAGAGTCTGAGGGTCCAACGAGGGGTGATGACCTGTGATGAGGGCCAGGGTCTGGTGTTTTCAAGCCTCTTATCCAAAGAATTGAAAATCAGGGCTCATACAGATACCTTTGTTTGGAGAAGAGTGACAGTACAAGTTATGGGGAGACACACTATCAAGGCTGACACAGTTCACATGAATAAAGGTGATCAAGGGTACCATGATAGAGATTCCTTTAGAGGTTCAAGAGAAGAAGCCAGGTGGTAGTGTCATAGACCTTTAATCTCAGCACTCAGGAGGCAGAAGCAGGCAGATTGCTGAGTTCAAGGCCACTCTGGTCTACAGAGCAAGTTCCAAGGCAGCCCAGACTACATAGAAAAACCCTGTCTTGAAAAGTGGGGAGAAGGGGGATTATGATTACTAGGCGCATAGTGAGGGTGTTTCTCTATTTTGACTGATAAGGCTTGAACTACATAAGGCCTCGATCACTGTGCATGTCTCTTCCCTTAATAGGCATGCTCAATTAATCATAAGATTGCCAATAGGGATTCTCTCTAGCAATTTACTTGAGGACACAATTTTGTCTTTTTGCACTTAACCTGAACCAGTTCAGAGCAGATCAATGCATTTGTTGGCTACACTAGTAATATACTTGAACAGAAGCTGCATAAGATTGATTATTATAGAGGATTAAACAACTTACTCTATTATTCAGAGTGGTATATAAAGCCTGATGCAAGTAGGTGCTCAGGACTCCTGAGGTTACTAGATGCACAGTTTCTGTGTGATTATTTTGGGTCTAAGCTAGCCGGGCGGCTGGGAACCAACAAGTGGCCTTCTCCAACAGATGTGTATGTATGTTCATGCACATAAAGGAGCTAGGATACTGGGTACTTTATTATAATGGCTTTTTCAAAACCAAATGGGTTCCTAGATTACTAAACCATTGCCTATGCTTGCCTTCCACAGGGAGACTGACAACTACTCTTTAATTGAGCCCATTACAGGCATGGTGATGGGTGTGAAGATGGGTAATCCAAGCTGGAGAAATGGACTCAGAGAGAATTATATGGGCTGAGGACGGAGAATGAGAAGTTAACAGTAGAAGAGAGTCCCAGGCATGAGTGATAACAAGTGCAGGGGGCCTGGGGCAGAGAGTACTTCAAAAAGTAAAGAAAAGAACCAAGGAGAAAGCAAGTGCCCTGGATTAGTCAGAGATACTGGGGAAGTTACACAACCCAGCTAGCAATGTAGTCTGGTGTTCTGAGAGGAAGGGGTGGCTGCTATGGTTTAAGTGTGAAGAATTCAAAAGCTGGACTACTATTTGTGCCCATTAGACTAAACAGTAAGAAGTAAGGTAGGAGTGGCGGTTCAGAGAGAGTTGGCCTTCACTAATGGTTTTAACCCAATCCACAAATAACAGCTGTGGAAGCTAATTCATGGCTCTTTCTTGTATTGCGTTGTACAGGCAAAAGAGTCATCAACAAATGTAACCTCTCCACCTTGGACCAAAAGTGTGAACCAATTCTCTTTATAGTTTACCAATCTGTGGTGACTTTACAAAGAGAATGGTTTAAGACTGAAACAAACATCACTACTAACTAGGTCTGCCCATGAGCTTCTTGACACTAGAAAGAGCTTTGGAAAACTGTTAGTGAATAAATAGATTAGATGTACAGCTCAGAGCGATTAAAGACACACAGATATGAATGTTAGAATCTAAGGAAAGTGCCCCACCGTGAAAGCTAGGGTCGGCTCCTGCTTATGTCCCCTCTCTCTTGCATTTCAAACTACTCTTGGGCTGCTGGGACTTTTTTTTTTTATCTGCCTACGGATTTTCTGTAACATTTTGTATCTTTAACAATCTCATGATTTCTCATCATACCGCAGCTGCTGCCCCACCCCTATGGCCCTTAGGAGGCAAGCATCGCTGTTGGCTGCTGGCTTCTCTATTTCTATCTTCATTGTTCTCATTCATTAAAGAAACATGAAACAGCACATAATATTTGTACACAAAAAATAGATGGAAAGTGTGGGATATGGCAGTACTTGATGGTAAACATAGCCACCCACAAGCGTTACACCCACGTCTAGTATTACAACCTTACCACTTTGACTGACTCTTGAACAGTATTTCATTTCCAACCCCTACCTCTACTCATTGAAGGAATAATAGCTTTAGTTTTGTTTATTCTCCTTTTTCTTTTATAGATAAGTTTGTCACAAGTATTTACATCTATAAGCAATATATTTTTAGTTTTGCTTGGCTTTTAGTATTTTATAAAAATGGAAACTTGATCACACAGAATCAAAGCTGGAATCTCCAATAGCAAAAGTTACAAACTTTTAGATAAAAAAAGTAAGGTAGGCCATTTAGGTCTGCCTGTTAGGAAAGGCTATTTTAAATAATTAGGAAGAGGAACTTGGGATTTAAAGAAAAATCAAAGCCTCCTTCTATCCAGACATCACCCTGCCTAGCAATGGGCTCTCAACCTTGAGTTTGTCAAGGACAGGAGCAGGGTAGACATCTTTATAAGAAGAGAGTTCTACAAAAGCTGGGGGGATGGGAGTTTTCTACTGTGTGCTGGGTGTCCCTGGAAGCAGGGGCTAAGATAAAGTTCAGCAAGCACAGAATTTCAAAGGGGAGCACGAAGGAAGGAGAAGTAAGAAAGGAAGCTGATCTGGATCTCGATGGCGGCATGCCTAACGGTCAGTGTAGGGAATTATGAAGCTGGGATGCCCTATCAGACACTCCACTCTGAGGCAGAAAGTCTAAATCTCTTATCTGAAGGCCACTGGTCCTCAGAAGCCATTGATCTTGAGCAAGAAGTACCCCTCAGCCAAAGCAGTTTCTACAGGAACTGACAGTTAAGAGGCCAGTTGCTAGAAATGGACATTCTTGTCCCTGAGGAACAATCTGCCCACCAAGTCTATCCCTTAGATGTCTACTTGAGTCCAGAGAGATTAAATGGCAGTGGCCAAGAATGTGCACTGGATGAGGACGAGAGAGGGAGAGAGAGAGAG